>NC_079211.1:148815431-148897931 GCF_029633865.1 Lampris incognitus
TCTTGCCAACGGGCTCCACCCACACCCACCCCCACCCCCACCCGAGCTCCAGATCAGATCCACATGCAGCAGTGCCCCACACGCCACAGCATCACTTTGCTTCGTTCACACTTTGTCGTCTCTCAGAAATGCATTTTTATTTTCAAACACCACGAGATAAATACAAAATCCTGTTATGAATATATAGTTTTGTATTTTTTATGTAAATGTCATATGTACATACAAAGTTTGATGGTATTTGTACAGATATGAAGAGTGAAACAATAAAAGTTTTTTTTCCTTACACTTTTTTTTTGCTTGGCCCCGTCATGGACTTTGCACCGCAGGGGGCGGGGAACATTTAGAAGTTCACAGCAAAACTTCTTTTCACATAAAGACAAAATATACTACAGTATCACCTGTGATGGAGACGGTAAAACCTGATTGGAGCGTAATCCCTTTCACTTGTAAATCACCTTTAGCATCTAGTTTTCAAGCCACTGCTTTAACTGCACGCCTGTTAACTGACCCACGGACACGATGGAGGGCCACAGGTCACCTGACGGCAGGGCCACAGGTCACCTGACGGCAGGGCCGCAGGTCACCTGACGGCAGGGCCGCAGGTCACCTGACGGCAGGGCCGCAGGTCACCTGACTGCAAGGCCGCAGGTCACCTGACTGCAGGGCTGCAGGTCACCTGGACCAACCAACCGAGTGCATGTTATTATTATTATAATGATGCCCTCAGCAGAGAGACTCTTGCATAATAAAGACATCTGGGCATTTCCAGTCACTCGTTCATTCATCTGAGCACGAGATCCGAGCACATCGCCTTGTGTTGTGATGGTGCCGGTACCGCAGCCCCCCCACCCGGTTGCCATTTCCTCATTCTTTGCAAGTGTACTCACACATCACGTTTTGTGCAGTTCTTAAGTGAGAACAGGGATTAAATCTTTCTCTCTCCCCTTGATTTTGGTGTGCATAGGCAGTGAGGCACACCCCCAGCGACTTTAACCGAGGGTAGATTTTGGCTTGGGGTGGAGAAAGTCCATCGGTGAAACACCGATAATTCATACGTAGCATGCCATTCACTTCGCTATTCACTCACATAGCGGAGTATCTTTACCAAGTAGTCATTCTTGGGGTTGGTTCCATCCATCCGTCCATTATCCAAACCGCTTATCCTGCTCTCGGGGTCGCGGGGATGCTGGATCGGGGATGCTGGAGCCTATCCCAGCAGTCACTGGGCGGCAGGTGGGGAGACACCCTGGACAGGCCGCCAGGCCATCACAGGGCTAAATAGTGTGTGAGAGTGTAGCTGAGAACTATGGCCTACACACCCTCTCTTAAGGCTGTGTAGGCCATAATTCATAATACATGGCCTTTCATCAGGCTGCGTAGGCCATGATGAGAATTGTGGCCTACGCAGCCTGGTGAGAGGCCATGTAGGCCATATCTGAATGTTCTCATTCATCCAGGTCATGGTTATCCAAAGGAACTGAATATACCAAGTCCAGTTGCACTTGATTCAGTTCCTTTGGATGGACATGTAGGTCCTAGTTTTCAGTTATCTGGGTTTTAAATGTATGGCTAACCATATCAAAAGTCCTGCGTGAGCCCATAACGTGAAGATACAAAACCTTTTGGTAGCGAGCTGCCTCCGCAGGTGTATCCTGCTCTGTGGGGAAAGAGAGAAACAACTGTAATAACATAAATGAGATGATTTGAGCAAACATCAGCTACTGTTTTCTGAAACAGCATGTGAGAATCGACTAAAATGGGAATTCTCCTTCCTTACGGGCTTATGGGAGACTTACCTCGCCTCACCTCACCTATCCCGTAACCTCTCGAGAGGTCGTTTGGGCACCGCTGTTGAACCCGGAACCAGTCCTCGCCATCTCTGTCGGTCCTCAACTGGCCTCTGTAAGCTGGCAAAGTCGAGGCCTGTCCACTCTCTGATGTTACATAGCCGTCGCTTCACCTGTCTTCCTCGTCTTCGCCCGCCCCTCACTGGGCCTGGCAGGATGGTCTTGGCAAGGCCGGGACTTCTCGAGATGTCATCACACCAGGGGCGATTCTAGGATCAGAGCTTTAGGGGTGCTGAGCACCCAGAGTGCTGGCCGGCCAGGCAAGATAAATTTGGGGGGGTGGATCAAACCATTTTCGAAGCATGGGGGGGTGCTGTATTTTTGTTGTTAAAATATTACGTTTAAACCATATACTGGATATGGTTTTGACATTTCTTCAGCTTATTAAACATGGACATACAGTAAAAAATGAAAAATAAAAAATCTCTTCAATTTTAGGGGTGCTTGGGTTCAATTTAGGGGCGCTGCAGCACCCCCAAAAATGGGCTAGAAACGCCTATGCATCATACCATTGCAAAATAATAATAATCACCATCATCATCATCATAATAATAATAATCATCATCATCATCATCATCATAATGATAATGTAAACTACCAATAAGACACGTTAGCCCCTAGCTAACGGGTCTGACCCTTTAGCCGAGCGGTTAGTGATGTCGCCTTGTGGTGCAGGACACTCCGTATCGAATCCCGCACCGGGCAAGAAAATAACCGGTTACAATAATCATAATAATCATCATCATAATGATAATGTAAACTACCAATAAGACACGTTAGCCCCTAGCTAACGGGTCTGACCCTTTAGCCGAGCGGTTAGTGATGTCGCCTTGTGGTGCAGAACACGCCGTATCGAATCCCGCACCGGGCAACAAAATAACCGGTTACAATAATAATAATCATCATCATAATGATAATAATCATCATAATGTTAATAATGATAATAATAAAATGGGAACTCTCCGTTCTTGCTGGCTTATGGGAGACTTGCATGTAACTGCATTTCTGTTAATTTGTGAGCTGAACGAGCTCAGAAATCGGGGTACAAATGGATGAGGAAAGGGTTTCGAGGCTTTATCGTGTTATGATGATTTAGCTCCTTATCCAGCCGAGTGAGAGTGCGGCTTTTTAACCTGGTAAACCTCCCCCCCTCCCCCCTCGGCCCAACCCACACAACAGAGCTGCTGCGGTTGTCGGTCTATTAAAGCGCGCGCGCGGTCTGTCCGCCCTGGTTTGTCCCTTCGCGGATCCCGTAGCGGGGCTTTGACAGTAAACATGGCGTCCTCAATGTCACTTCTCAGCTTGGGGCGAATGTCCGCGACCCAGGCGGTGACCCGGGTGCTGCTGAGCCCCCTCAGGTAACTACCGACCCGGCCGCCGGCGCGTGTGATGGGGTTTGCGTGGCGGCTTTTCGCGGTACATTTCGGGGCAGACTAGCCGGAAGGCGAGCGGAGTCGGGCCTCGCAGGTGAGCCGAAGCTAAGCAGGCTAATGCTACATGACGGGGAGCCAGCCGTCACGCCGCCCCGAGACCCTCTCACCGAGGCCGCCTTTACTCGTCGTGCAGGCGTTGCGACGAGACGAGAACCCGCAGACGGATTCGGAACTGTCAGATAAACGCGACGGTTCCCAGCTGGCGTCGGAGAGCTGCGGTCATGGCGGCAGTTGTACGACATGGGTGTCCCCCCCCCCCATGCGCACTCACGCCGAGGGAAGCGGTGAAGGATTTGCTAGACTCGCAGTGTTTCCCAACCCAGTCCTCAAGGACCCCCTATCCTGCAGATTTTCTTTGCAACCCTGAATAGGTACCTGTTTGTAGTTATTCAACCAATCAGCAGTGAATGTCTGAGTTTGCACACCTTGCATAATTAAGTGCTATGAGATGACTGGTCGAGTCAGTACAAGCAGGGCTACCTATGCAGGGTTGCAATGAAAATCTGCAGGATAGGGGTTCCTTGAGGACTGGGTTGAGAAACACTGGGCTAGAGTATTGATATAGAGTATTGATAACATAGTAGTACTCACTTAAATACTGCCAGCGTCAGTGCCATTGTCAGGCCAACAGATAACAGACAAAGCATTTTATCATGCTGACTTATAGCTGTAATCTGCGACCTTTCCTGTTCTTTTCTGCATGACTAGCAGTAGTACACGTTTTGCTAAATAGCAGACAAGCGATAGTGTGGTGGCGCTATATGAAATAGTAACTGCTGCAGCACATTTGGTAAGTAATGAAATCATAGTAGTACTATATGAAGTAGTGATAGTACATTAGCTTATTAGTAATCATATCACAGTAGTACTACACGGAGATTATACGAAGAAGTAGTGGTAGTAGTAGTAGTTGAAGTAGTAGTCGTAGTAGTCGTAATGCTTTCACAGCCAAAAGTGCATTCATGTTGTGTACATTTGGCCTCGTATCACCAAGCGATGGAGAGCAGGAGAATCAAAAGCACAAAGTAGATTAACACGGACAGGTGTCAGTGTAACAGACAGATTGTTGTCATATAAGTATAAAAAGTCAAGTGCAGGTTGCCATGTTGCAAGGAGAGCATGTTCGCAGACACCAGTAAGGATTGTGTCTGAGCGGGTAAGTGAGGGCATGGTAGTAACAGCCCACACCGTTGGTAGTATATATATAGTAGACGATTCATACTGGCTGCAATGTGCCTTTATGGTTCTTACTTGGAGATGGTTCCAGGATTAAGGCAGACCTCACAGAGGAAAGTTTTCAAGCCATTTTGTTTCTTGTTTCTTGACGTGCCCTAGATGTTGGCCTGTGATGCCCCATACAACTCGTTTCCATGACTGTATCTGTGTTTCTGAATGAACATGAATGTTTGGCTGCAGCCATTCTGGTGTACAGTCAAGCAGCTAGCGTTGTGTCTAGCCCGGTTGACCACACACCGTTTGTTTTGTCAGGTATTGAATGTTGTCATTCAATTCCATTTTGCACTAAGACAAATGAGATTACTTCAATTTTTATTGAATTAAGTGCTTCATTTTTAAGTTAGTCAAAATGCTTAAATGACACTGGACATCATTTGGCAAGATGATGTTTTAAAAATATCATCTTGCCAAACGATGGCATTTTTTTTTCATTCCCGGGCAGATGAAGCTTGTTATCCTTGTCAGGCAGTTTATCTGGGAGAAGGAAAAGCTCTGATTTAAAACCTCCGCTGCCTCGTGGGTGTACTTGTATACGGGAAAGGCTTCGGGAAGAAACCCTGAGGAAAAATCTGCATCCGTCTCCATTGCCAGTCGTCTCGCTAGTCTTGCCACTGGTAGTGGGTGGTCTCGGATGAGAGAGTGGGGTTAATGATGCGCAACTCTTCCTCACTTTAATCCTCACGCAAGTCATCAGTCATCCATCACGGGATGACTAGATGGTCCTCGTTGCTGCGACGGACGAATAACAACACATTTTTAAAATGGTGAGGATTCACAAATTGAATTAGATGCTGGCAAACCTTTGGTCATTAGTGGCAAAATACACTAGTTCCCCAGGTCATGTTTATCCTGTTCAGTGTTTTGATTAAGTGTTGTTGAAGATGTTTCTGATGACTAAACCAGCGGCCAATCAACCCAGCAGCTGGTAACCACAGTGGGTTTTACTTCAAATGGTGTTTCATGTCTTTTTTGAATTTTTGGTAAAAACAAGGAAACATTTAAC
Organism: Lampris incognitus; assembly: GCF_029633865.1. Lineage (NCBI taxonomy): Eukaryota > Metazoa > Chordata > Actinopteri > Lampriformes > Lampridae > Lampris > Lampris incognitus. The sequence goes on from NC_079211.1 coordinate 148,820,951, forward strand.
TGTGGTTAAAGTCAAATTCTTAAAGTAAGGATAAGGCTGAGTTATGGCTTAGGTTTTTGCAAAACAATATGTTTTGTTATATGTATTTTTGTTATTTTGGGTCGGCACAGTGGTACAGTGGTTAGCGGGTCGCCTCACAGCAAGAAAGCCCTGGGTTCGAACCCCAGGGTAGTCCAACCTTGGGGGTCGTCCTCTGTGTGGAGTTTGCATGTTCTCCCCGTGTCTGCGTGGGTTTCCTCCGGGGGCTCCGGTTTCCTCCCACAGTCCAAACACATGTAGGTCAGGTGGATCGGCCGTACTAAATTGCCCCTAGGTGTGAATATGTGTGTGTGTGTGTGTGTGTGTGTGTGTGTGTGTGTGTGTGTGTGTGTGTGATGGCCTGGCGGCCTGTCCAGGCCATCTCCCTGCCTGCCGCCCGATGACTGCTGGGATAGGCTCCAGCATCCCTGCAGCCCTGAGAGCAGGATAAGCGGTTGGGATAATGGATGGATGGAATATATTTTGTTGCTTAGCTGAGAGAATTAACACTAGTCAGTTATTGGCCCTGTGTCAGTGACAGGCCAACAGATAACAGACAAAGCATATTATCGTGCTGACTGTTTTTTTTAATAAATTTATTTCTAGTTTTTCCCCTTATCCCACCCGATTAACCCAATGGCATATGGCCGGAACGCTCATCAAATAACTCCCCTGGCTCACGTTTCCACAGGAAGGAGATGGTCGTAACACCAGCTTCCTTCAAACTCGTGTCGGCCGCTCTCGCTAGTTTACACGCTGAAGCCTCCTCGCATGGATTGCATCACCTTCAGGCCGCGAAGGAGGCGTAGGGAGAACGCTTTCAGTTGCTTGGCTGCAGGCGCCCGGGTGGGCCAGAGGGGTCGCTGGAGAACGACTAGTCCCCGAACACTACACCGATCTACACCCCCTATCCCTCGGGTAAGGGTGGCCTAATGAAGGCCTTACCCCGTGGACGCTCTGGCCGGGACCGGTTACGGCGAGTCTGGGATACGAACCTCCCAGCCACGTGACGAGCGGGTTGCAAGAACGGCGGGTTATTCCACTCGGCCACCAGAGCGTCATCGTGCTGACCTAAAGCTGTGATCTGCGACCTTTCTTGTTATTTTCTCCATTTGAAATGTGGTGGTGATGTGGCGGTTGTGTTGGACAGTCAGTCTTCCAGTAGAACAGTCTTGTGATATAGCTGGATGTAGGAGGCAGAGAGAAACAGACCTGTTGACACTGAGTTTCTGGGACTACAAACCAGGTGTAGCAGGACTACACACCAGGTGTAGCAGGACTACACACCAGGTATAGCAGGACTACACACCAGGTGTAGCAGGACTACAAACCAGGTGTAGCAGGACTACAAACCAGGTATAGCAGGACTACAAACCAGGTGTAGCAGGACTACAAACCAGGTGTAGCAGGACTACAAACCAGGTATAGCAGGACTACACACCAGGTGTAACAGGACTACAAACCAGGTGTAGCAGGACTACAAACCAGGTGTAGCAGGACTACACACCAGGTGTAGCAGCCATTGTGGCTGGTGTGCCGTCAGCTCAGCAGTAAACAGTTCCCACCCTTGTAGACATGGATCCTGAGACCAAGGCTAACACAGACAGTCTGATGTATTACAGACGACATCACACTATATGGGAACACGGTTGTGCAGTCATGTTGGTTGTCATGGCCACGTCGGCATCACGTTTCAGTCTTTTTTCCTGCTGGAGTTGTTTCTAACACATACGTGTGTGCCGCTGTACCAGTGTTCGTCCTCTGGTCAAAACATTTCAACAGCGGTACACGGAGACTGGAGAGTGTCTCCAGCCATGGTAAAGATGACTGGTAGTTTTGTGGAACCCAGTGGCGGCTGGTGCTAAAAATGTTTGGGGGGGGGAGGTGGAAATTTACCTTGGTGTAGCTCACCTGACAGCTGCTTTAACGTCCACACAGTTGCAGAGTTATTCAGAAGGACCATGTAGCCTATAGATGTTATCAGGGTTCGTAGACGGTGGATGATTGACAGTCGAGACGAGGCGTGGTGGTGGGTGTGAACATGATTGACAGCCGCGAGAATTGTCCAGTCACATTAGATCAAAAAACATTAAAACAATACCAATTCACTGCCAATAAAAGTGGGCGTGTCTGAGGCAGCACAGAACTGCGCCCCCTGGAAAACCTGAAGAAACCAATCAGACAGCAGCCTTAGGTCATCTTCTCGCCACAAGTTTGAGGGCTTACATAAGGTATGGTTTGGCCGGCGCCCCTCACCCAGGAAGTATATGTATTCAGACAGGAAGTATATGTATTCAGACAGGAAGTATATGTATTCACCCAGGAAGTATATGTATTCAGACAGGGAGTATATGTATTCAGACAGGAAGTATATGTATTCAGACAGGAAGTATATGTATCAGACAGGAACCAACCAAACACCATTTGAACCAATATTTAATGCTGCTGACAGGCGCTCACAGACTGAAAACACATTTACGTCATCATTATTTGCATTACACAACTACATTATATTTAACATGTTTAAGTAGATTTTCATCTCTTGATGTTTGAAGGGGGCGGCGCCCCAGCGCCCCGTGCTGGCCAGCCGCCACTGGTGGAACCTGACTCCATCATACACATGGAGACAATGAGTGTTTATTAAATTTCAGCTTTAATGGTGAAGTTCATTGCCACGTTAATGTGCCGCGTCCTTTCACATGTTAAATCTACAGCAGATGTCACATGCCGAAAATAAAACCAGAAACACCGTCCAGATATCATGGTCCTGGAATTAAGGTTGGCTCTGGAAATGAAGACTCAATACAGATAATAGTGATAATAATTAGTCTTTTAAAATACGTCTTTCAAACATTGTACATAGATCTTAACTCCTTAGCGTAGAAGTACATTAAGCTCTTATTTGAGCTTTCTTGATATTCCTTTATCTTTTTAAAATGAATGATGACTTGGAAGAGTTCAAATGAGGCGATGAACTCTGTCTAGTCCCTAGATAGGAGGTTTTCTCTAGGAAAACGCCATCCTGGTGTCCTCATGGTTAACCATAAGGGGAATAATATTAGATATGAATAAGAAAATAAATGTAAAAAAAAATACAGAAAGCAGCTGGCCAAAATAGATGTTTTTAAAATGGAGGCTCTTAAACCCTGAATGTTGCTCTTCTGAATTTCTGTTGTACAAATTAGATGACTTCCCAGTGTTTTTTAAAAGGTACATTTATCAGGTGCTGTTACACAGTCCAGTCGCATGTGCGGTACACAACACATACATAGATGTCTTACGAAGCCGTCCATGGATTCCGGCATCCTCTCAATGTCCATATATAGTTCCCGTTCTCAAAAAGAGGAAAAAAAGAAGAAAGAGGAAACAGGGATGTGAGTAGTGACATTTGTCCATGAACACAGATAACAGGTAAAATATACATTGTATAAGAAACAAACAAACAAAAAAAGACACACAGTGTTCACATTTAAATGAGGGGAAAAGAGATCCAGGAGAGTTTGGTCACTAGCTCTCATTTCAGATCAGCTGGGAAAATATGAAATCATTGGGGACCGTTTAGTCAAAAATATTTTTTAATCCGTGTAATGAGCATCCTTATCCTGCTCCCTCTGTTTTGGTAGCGTGTGGGGGGGGGGGTGTCCTCAGCCAGGACACTGTGCTCATCTTCTTAGCAGCTAGAAGAAGGACCCTCAATAGTGATGTCTGATTTTTGTCTTCTGCATCTTCCGGTGCTGTTCCTGATTAATAGCAAGATGGTTGTAGGGGCAGTTCTATATCTAAACATTTTTTAATTTCATGTTGTGTATTTTGCCAGTATTCCGATAGTTTTGGACGGTCCCAAAATATGTGCGTGTGTGGTCTCCTATCAGGCCGCAGCCCCTCCAGCACTGACTTAAGCTGCCACTAAATTTTGATGTGACGAGAGGGGTCCTGAAAACTCTCGTCTTGACTTTCCATTCAGATTCCATCCAAACGGGGCCGTTTGTTATTTCCCGGTGTTCAATGTGAAATTAGTTGACATTTTTATTCCAGGTGCTTTACAGAGGTAACAATCTGATCATGCTTTTTTTAACACTGGGCCGTCAAGGTAGAGAATGACCAACATGCAAAAGATCTCAAATCGTTTCATTTTTTGAAAAAAAATTTTTTTTGGGGGGAGGGGGGGGCCTGTATAAGTTTGAGAAAAAGTCTCGCCAGTGAAGAAATTCAAAATGTGTTTCTGAATGGTTTCTAATCTGGAGATATTGACGTTTAGGTTCAGCTCGGGCCGGGTGTTGCGGCACATCTCTGCTCTGTGACAGGCCACCACTGTACACTGACAGAAAGCCACATATTCTGTGCTTGCTAGTCAGCCAGTGAGGCGACGTTAAGCACATCCTGTCATTAGGAGGCGAGGAGAGCCTGCCAGAAACTCACCAGACAGAACTAATGGGGAAGGCGGGGGGGATTCCCTCCCTGTCTCCTCCTTTTCACGCTATCCTCTCCCTGCCATCTCCTCCAAGATACTCTGTTCTTCAGTGTAACTTGTTTACGAAATTTGCTTTTTGTGTGTGTGTGTGTGTGTGTGTTTTTGTCTGTCTGCCTGATTTTGGTGGTCTGGTCTGGTCTGTGCTTTTGACAGTGTCTGTCCAAATCTAATTTTCAGGTCTACCAGCACATCGGCATGGAGGCTGGCAGAGCAACGGGGACAAGATACGCAGCTTATCACAGTGGATGAGAAGCTGGTAAGATGCCCTCCCCGTTAAATGTGATGCACAAGTTGTTTTCTCCCTGTCGTCCAATTAGTCTCCGCTTGTATCGGCCTTTGTGCGTTTTTTTTTTCTCTCCTGGAAATAAAATGTCAAGTGGAATTTCAGTCTGCTGGAAAATTTTGTTAAAATTCTGGCCAGTATGTGTTTGCGCTGAACAGTAGGTTTTCAGAACAACATGATGTTGGTGCAGTTATTTCCCCATTGTTTATGTGTGTGGTTTATCCAGCAGCCCCCATTTATCCTCTATCAAGTGCTGCTTTGTTCCTCTGCAGTCAGCAAAAAGATGAGTTTTCCAGTTTATCCAGTGGGTAATTTGTGGAATATGACTTTGACAATTTTCAAAACTGGCATTGATTGTTTCCTCCCCGTAGCAAACCACAATGAGAAGTGGAAGTTGGGGGGGGGGGTAGAGTAATGGAAGCCTTATGCCCATTTATGCTTACCCAGAATTCATACGAGCTCTGGTCCTATCAGACATCTAATACAGCCAAGCTGCTGCTGCGCGGGTTTGTTTTTGTCTAATCTGATAATGGCTTTGCTTTTTTAATCCCCTAAAGAGGGAAACTGTCTTTTCCCTCTCTGGTTGTGGCAGAGGACAAAAAGACAGATCCTCTGTAGCATCATGGAGGATCGAACCCCAAACCCTTTAACTGGTGGGAGGACTGACCAGGCCGGCCCGCTGCCTCCGTAACTTAACGTCGGCAACTGACAGGTTTTATGACGCCCGCTGGAATACTTTACTCCCCCCCCCCCCCCCCACAAAGCCACATTTACTTTCAGTGTCTGTCCATGAGGGGAAACGTCCGAGTTTATCATCCGATGATGCGTCGTAACGGACCCACATCTTCTTCCAGGACAGCTTGTGGGTCCTGCGTCACGTGACCTCACACGTCTGAAGGGGCAGCTGAAGACTAGTTCCTCAGACACCTCTTATGATGTCATCTGTGAGGTTTATATCAGTTTTGTTTTCAGCAGAAACAGGTTTACACATTGAAAAGAATTTGGGAAGGGCGTCCGGGTGGCGTGGCGGTCTATTCTGTCGCCTACCAACACGGGGATCCGCCGGTTCGAATCCCCGTGTTACCTCCCTGAAACTGAGGCTAGAAACGATGATTGATAAGTCGTTATATTTTGCAAAATAATCAGGATTATTGCCATAAACATTCGGCCCTACTACAATGCACAGAATCTTTGTCACGGCCGAGGAAAAATAATCCGGTCACGGTGACGCCTCATGAAGGAAAACAAGCACTGCCGGCCAGTCAGATACGCTGCAGGGTTCACTGCAGAGTTCAGCAGAGTGAAAGGGACCACGGAGGGGGAAAGGAGATTGTAGTAAGAAGCTAGAGAGGAGAAGGAGAAAAGGAACTGACTAATAAACGTAGGTATGAAGTAAAACATGGTGGGTATGGAGGGGGTGTCCGGGTTGCATGGCATTTATTCCGTTGCCTACCAACACGGGGATCGCCGGTTCGAATCCCCGTGTTACCTCCGGCTTGGTCGGGCGTCCCTACAGACACAATTGGCTGTGTCTGCGGGTGGGAAGCCGGATGTGGGTATGTGTCCTGGTCGTTGCACTAGCGCCTCCTCTGGTCGGTCGGGGCTCCTGTTCAGGGGGGAGGGGAACTGGGGGGGGAATAGCGTGATCCTCCCACGCGCTACGTCCCCCTGGTGAAACTCCTCACTGTCAGGTGAAAAGAAGCGGCTGGTGACTCCACGTGTATGGGAGGAGACATGTGGTAGTCTGCAGCCCTCCCCGGATCAGCAGAGGGGGTGGAGCAGAGACCGGGGCGGCTCGGAAGAGTGGAGTAATGGGCCGGATACAACTGGGAAGAAAAAGGGGGGGGGTTGCGAAGTGATTCACAAAATTCCAAGTATGGAGAGCTACACCATGCAGATCTGAGACGCTTGTTGAGCCTCTTAGAAATAACGTTTAAAGTGTTTGTACCCAGTGTTAAGATGGTACCAACATGCTGTAAAGATATTACTCATTTTTCAGTTACATGTTCTTGAAGTGCTGAGTACATGAACGCTCGTTGGAAATGCTCATTTTATTGGAATGAAATTATGATGTCATCACGTCTCGATGCACAGTTTTGTTGTCATCTAAGATTTCTCACAAAAATGAGTTTGAGGGAGTATTATTTGAAAACTAATTTTGACTTTAATGTACTTTACCAAGCAGTTCAATGGGATGATCCTCGCTTGGCTTCTTAAACATGCTATTTTTGCACATGAAAGCATATGTTGCGATATATATTGTGCAAAATGCCGTATGAATATTGTGATGATAATGTGGTTTCTGTGAAACAAGATCCCGCCTCTCTTCTCGCCAAGCTAAACACCCATAACGGGCGTTTGAAGCGGCCAGGGTTAGCCGTACCTGTTGAAGTTTTGCATGTTAGCCTTGAAGCTTTTCATTTGAGTGAGTCGTACAGGAATGAGATGGACCTGATTGTCAACGCCTTGTCGTTGAGCGAGGAAAGAGAAAGGGGGGGGGGGACAGGAGAGGTGGTGGGGAATGTGGGAGTCTGTTGTGGACTTGTTGAGGCGGGCTGGAGGAGGAGGAGGGGGGAGGTGGAGGTGGTGGTGGTGGTGGGTGGGGGGGGTGTACTGTGTGTGGGCAGCGTTAGCATGCTTTTGTCCCAGACCAGAGCTGACCATACTGGCAGACAAACCTTTGGCTGAGCTGAGTGTCTGTCTCTCTCCTCACAGTGGGGGCCACTGAGAGGAACAAGCAGAAGAGAAAAATAGGGCCTCTCTCTTAAAAAAAAAAAAAAAAAAAAAGTTGGTGGTGGGGGTGGGGGGGGGGGTCAGAAAGAAAAGGAGCTCGCCTGGAAAACAAAAAAGAGAGAGATTGTGAGACACCCTGAGACTCTCACGAAAAAGACAGCGGCCACTTCAGTGTTGTCGGCCACAGAGGTCCCTTTGTAGCCCGGCGACAGCGGGAAGCACTCTAATGCTCACCCAGACGGGCCAAAGAGAGGCCCTCAGCTGTTTACAGTACAGTGGTCTCCGCCTCACATGGAAGAGAGGGCAGCGAGAACCTCCCCCCTTCGGGCATTCAGCATTCGTCAGCACGCTATTCATTCATGTGGACGTCAATAGGTGTGAATCGCTTTTCTGGCCAGACCAGTCACTTACAGGTCTCCGTCCAGTGAGAGGTTATGCCGGGGTTCGTACCGGGTCCTTCACCAGCGACGAGGAAGTGGTCTCCTCCACTTGAGGTGCAGTGAGAGAAGGCGCTGAAATTAAGTTTTCCCTGTCTCATTTCTTCGCTTTCGGGTGCAGCCAAACATTGGGTTGAGATTACTCCTGAGACGGCGTCGGTATCTGTGTGTAATACATCTTGTCCTCTGTCTTGTCGTAATGTGAACAAGTGAAGAAGTCTGGCTGTCACCTGTCCGCACATAATGATTTCTAGCTTCTAAAACACAAACATTGTTTAGCCAAGCCATTTGCTCTCCTTCAACCGTGGAGGTTTTTTTGGATCATTTACTTTTTCTCAAGCCTTAAGAGAAACAAACGACTAGGAAGGGCTTGGACCCCCTCCCCATCAGAACTGTCAATTAATCCTCCTCCTGCTCTTTTGCAGACATGGAAATGCTGCAACAAAAACAAGAAAAAGCAGCTGAAATCTTTTCCTTTTAAAACATTTGAAACTTCTGTTTTAAAAAAAAGAAAAAGAAAAAAAGAAGCATCGTCTAGATTTAAGAAATGGTGGCAGAGAAAGACCTGCGTGATGGAGTCTTGGTGCCCTGAGTTGTCCCCTAGAGCGCCCATGCCGACCTGCTTTTGTTAGTAATTACTGTTTGATTAAGCATGCTGGGCAGCTCCCAGGGTCCGGCTGGCTGGCCACTGATACACAGCCTTAACACGGAATGTCTGCCTCCTCCCCCGGGACACAGGCAGATTGGTCCAATTGGACAGGAGGGAGCAGTACTCGCTCTGCTTTCTGGCCCGGGCCAGGAACAACACTAAGCCTGTGTTCCCTTCCCAGTTGCTTCGCTATGCATCGCAACACTTCAACGTAAACTGAAAACAGGCTGAAATGGTGCAGTAACACTCGAGCTGGGTGATATGGAAAATATACTTGTCACGATAATCTTGGGGAATTTTGCGTAATGTATTGGTATTGAGAGAGAGGTGACATTCCACGTCCCGAGGACCAATCTGTGATGCCGGAAGTCAGCACGCCCCGGTCCCTGCCTTTGCCTGCCACCCGCCCTGCATTGCACCCTACCCCAACGCTCATCCCTGCGTGTGGTGGGTCCATGGGGTACTGTATTACTTGAGCTTTGGGTGGTGACTGAAAGGGTGAGATCATGGCTGCAAGCGGCTGAAATGAGTTTCCTTCGTAGGGTGTGTGGGCGCAGCCTTAGAGATAGGGTGAGGAGCTCGGACATCTGGAGGGAGGTCAGAGTAGAGCTGCTGCTCCTTCGTATCGAAAGGAGCCAGTTGAGGTGGTTCGGGCATCTGATTAGGATGCCTCCTGGGCGCCTTCCTTTGGAGGTTTTCCGGGCACGGCCAACTGGGAGGAGAACCTGGGGTAGACCCAGAACTTGCTAGAGGGACTACATGTCCAATCTGGCCTGGGAACGCCTTGGGATCCCCCAGGAGGAGCTGGAAGGCGTTGCTGGGGAGAGGGACGTCTGGAGTGCCCTACTTAGCTTGCTGCCACCACGACCCGACCCCGGAGAAGCGGCTGAAGATGAATGAATATTGATATTATCACGATATCTGCTCAAGGATGCACGATATTGAAATTTTTGCCAATAGCCCATCTGATAAACAATAATTTCCATGGTCATTTCAGCCAATACTGAAATTTTTCATTTCAATGTGATATTACCACATGTCTTAGATCCTTTTTCCACCACAAATGATACTCGAACTTTTGTCACCAGGAAGTGGGAACTTTGATGATTCGATTGCCACTAGTACAGTTCTGCAGAGTTCTTGTCCTTGACTTTTTGATGCCTACAATTTATAGTTCCAGTTTGCAATTTCATTTAGCAGACGCTTTTATCCAAAGTGACGTACATCTGAGAGTTAATACAACACAAACATGGATCTAGTGGGGGGCATCCAGGTGGCGTAGCGGTCTATTCCGTTGCCTACCAACACGGATCGCCGGTTCGAATCCCCGTATTACCTTTGGCTTGGTCAGGCATCAGACACAATTGGCTGTGTCTGCGGGTGGGAAGCCGGTATGTGTTCTGGTCGATGCACTAGCGCCTCCTCTGGTCGGTCGGTGCACCTGTTCGGGGAGGGGACTGAGGGGAATGGCGTGATCCTCCCACGCGCTACGCCCCCCTGGTGAAACTCCTCACTGTCAGGTGAGAAGAAGCAGCTGGCGACTCCACATTATTTTTACAATATTTGTACAATTTCACAATGTCTTTATTTATTTATTTATTCTATGACTTTTTCTTTATATTTAAATAAATATACATAAATTTATATTTTATTAATTTAATTTATTTATTTACAGTGGTATTTTCATGTCACCCTTTTGTGAGCTCAACTCACTTGGAACCTCGACGAAGGTAGTACCAAAAAAAGTACCCGGGACTAGGTACCATCCCTAACTTTTGCCCAATGGAAAACCAAAAAAAGCGAGTAGAGTTGAGTTGAGTCGAGCTGGTACCATGCAGTGGAAAAGGGGCATTAGTTTCCACCAGTGGAGTTTTATCTGTTATTACACTGTAAGTGAGATGCTTGATGTAGATGCAGATGTCTTAAAAACACTGCTTTATTAGTAGCTCGATTTATTACAAACACTACACTGTTCCCAAGTGTCTGCGTTCACTTAAAGGGATGAACACAAATTATTTCAAGTTAAATGGAGAAAACGTCGCGTTTATTTTGGCAGAATATTTTCTAACATCTTTACTGTTGCATTTGTTGTACAACAGGTTGATCCTTAAAGCTTCCTTGTAAAATGCAACTTGTCACATTGTTGCCTTAAGTAAAAACATGTTAATATAAATATCAAAAGTGCCAACATTTCTTATTGGGCTGTAGCGCCACCTGTTTTTGCATCAACACCATGTTGTCAGCGTCGACTCATAATAAACGCGTTGTCATATCAGTGCAACGTATCAGTAACTGCGGACTACCACGTCTTCTCCGATACATGTGGAGTCGCCAGCTGCTTCTTTTCACCTGACGGGAGGAGTTTTGCCATGTAGACGTAGCACGGGGGAGGATCACGCTATTGCCCCCCCAGTTCCCCCCCCCGAACAGTTGCCCTAACCAACCAGAGGAGGCGCTAGTGCAGCGACCAGGACACATGCCTTTATCTGGATTCCCACCTGCAGACACGGCCAAGCGTGCCTGCAGGGACACCCGACCAAGCCGGAGGTAACACGGGGATTCGAACCTGCGATCCCCATGTTTGGAGGCAACAGAATAGATCACTACGTTACCCAGACGCCAATATCGGGAATAACTTTGATGTCTGTCTCAATACCGATTACACACTGTAAAGCAATTATTAGTCAATACTGATAAATTGACTGGTATATTGTGCCCCCCTAATATCTGCTTACATATGCAACATTACCGTGTTTAAGAATCAGTCTGACGTTCACCTCATCGAACTGTTTGGTAATGTAAAGTATAATATCAAACAAAAACTAGTTTTCAAATCATACTTCCTCAAATATTGCACACCTCATTTTAGTAGAATTTTTTAGTTTATAGATTCATTCATTCATTCATTCATTCATTCATTCATTCATTCATTCATCTTCAGCCACTTCTCCGGGTCAGGTCACTGTGGTAGCAAGCTAAGTAGGTCGCTCCAGATGTCTCTCCCCCCAGCAACGCCCTCCAGCTCCTCCTGGGGGATCCCAAGGCGTTCCCAGGCCAGATTGGACATGTAGTTCCTCCAGCGGGTTCTGGGCCAGATTGGACATGTAGTCCCTCCAGCGGGTTCTGGGTCTACCCCGGGGTCTCCTCCCAATTCGCTGTGCCTGGAAAACCTCCAAAGGAAGGTGCTCAGAAGGCATCCTGATCAGATGCCCAAACCACCTCAACTGGCTCCTTTCGACACAAAGGAACAGAGGCTTTACGCCGAGCTCCCTCCGGATGTCCGAGCTACTCACCCTATCTCTAAGGCTGAGCCCAGACACCCTATGGAGGAAACTCATTTCAGCCTCTTGTATCTGCGATCTCGCCCTTTCGGTCACTTCCTAAAGCTCATGACCATAGGTGAGGGTTGGAACGAAGATTGACTGGTAAATTGCGGCTCAGCTCCCTCTTCACCACAACGGTCCGGTACAACGTCCGCATTACTGCTGATGCTGCACCAATCCGCTTGTCAATCTCCCACTCCATCCTACCCTCAGTCATGAACAAGACCCCGAGATACTTGAACTCCTTCACTTGAGGCAAGAACTCATCCCCAACCTGGAGGGAGCAATCCACCATTTTCCGGTCAATAACTATGGCCTCAGACTTGGAGGTGCTGACTCTCATCCTGGCCATTTCACACTCAGCTGTAAACTGCCCCAGTGCACACTGGAGGTCACGTTCTAATGAAGCCAACAAAACCACATCATCTGCGAAGAGCAGAGATGCAATTCTGAGGCTCCCAAAACGGACACACACCTCACCTTGGCTGCGCCTTGAGATCCGGTCCATGAATATCACAAACAGAATCGGAAATGAGGGGCAACCTTGGCGGAGTCTGACACCCACCGAAAACGTGTTTGACTTTGTGCCGAGAATGCAGACACAGCTCTCACTTTGGTTATAAAAGGACTGGACGGCTTGTAGCAACTGCCCCGGTACCCCATACTCCCGCAGTACTCCCCATAGAGTGCCCCGGGGTACATGGTCGTAAGCCTTCTCCAAGTCCACTGGCTGGTCAAACTCCCATGTCCCCCTCAGCACTTCCGCAAGGGTAAAGGGTTGGTCCGTTGTTCCACAGCCAGGACGGAATCCGCATTGTTCCTCCTGGATCCAAGGTTTGACCATTGGTCGGAGCCTCCTTTCCAGCACCGTAGAGTAGACTTTCCCAGGGAGGCTGAGCAATGTGGTGCCCCGATAATTGGAGCACAGCCTCCGGTCGGCCTTTTTAAATATGGGAATCACCACCCCGATCTGCCACTCCACAGGTACTGTCCCCGAGCTCCACGCGACACTGAAGAGGCGTGTCAACCAAGACAGCCCAACGATGTCCAGAGCCTTCAGCATCTTAGGGCGATTCTCATCTACACCTGGCACCTTGCCAACGAGGGAGCTTTTTAACTACCTCAGAGACGTCTGCCAGGGATATGGACGGGGCTTCCCCTGAGTCTTCGGCCTCTACCTCCTCCACTGAGAATGTGTTAGCCGGGTTCAGGAGCTCCTCAAAGTGTTCTTTCCACTGCTCAGCAACATCCCCAGTCCGGTTATAGATTCTCATTTTAATTTATTTAGACAACAAAATTGGGTATCACAATATGATAATATCCGAATTTCATCTCAGTGCGATAAAGATAATAAATGATAATACTGAGATGTTGTCCAAGCCTAAATAATAATACCATATGTTTCACACGCAGCAGAAGACTGGAGTCTATCCCAGCTTCTCCCCATGGCCAAGCACCCCCCGCGCTCCACATAAACACAACACCATGATCTTAAAGCACTTGTGAAGCCTTGTTATAGAGTTGTCTAAAGGCCCCCAGTTTTTACGAGATGGAGGACGATTATTATGTGAGTTTGTGGAATTGAGGGAAGCCGGGATGCAGGGCAGAAGAAAAGAGTTTTAGATATGCAGGGCCCATTGGATGCTTGGCATGTTACATTTGGCTAATCTGCCGTTTGGCCTCATGTATTTTCAGTACGGTGCTTGGTGAGCGAGAGTCCATCTGGACAAGCAATTTAGGATTTACTGATTCCTGTAAGATTGCAGAATTCCAAGGCCAGTTTGGTAGGCTGTTTTGTTGATGGGAAAGCTAAAACACATTGTAATCTGATTGAAAGATCAGGTGGCAATCTGTCAACCTTTTGTTACACAGACGTATCAGAGAATGTTGAAGAAGCCCCTGCTTCAGGGAAGCTGGAGCTCAACTGATCACCTCATGACTGCCCCATCCATTAGGTGTTACCCAGGTATTATTTAGATCCCCCAACCAGGGATTATTTGAGTTGCTTATTTGTCGCTTATATGTTGCTGATGATTTTGTTTTTATTGCTTATGTTTTTTTAACATGTTCAATAAAATTGATTGATTGATTGAAAAAGGGGCTGATGAATAACTCAGTATTATTGCTTATAGTTTTTCAGCGGTATTATATTGCGATGAAATTTGACATTATCGTGTGGTGATATACAGTTGCGTTGTCTAAATCAATGGTAATGAGAATTTGTTGCCAAAAATTTCTCACAAAATTAGGTCTTAAATATTTGAGGGAGTATTACTTGAAAACTAATTTTGGTTTGATACCCCCCCCCCCCTTTTCTCCCCAGTTGTATTTGGCCAATTACCCAACTCTTCCAAGCCGTCCCGGTCGCTGCTCCACCCCCTCTGCTGATCTGGGGAGGGCTGCAGACTACCACATGCCTCCTCCCATACATGTGGAGTCACCAGCCGCTTCTTTTCACCTGACAGTGAGGAGTTTCACCAGGGGGATGTAGCACGTGGGAGGATCACCCCCAGTTCCCCCTCCCCCCTGAACAGGTGCCCTGACCGACCAGAGGAGGTGCTAGTGCAGCGACCAGGACACATACCCACATCCGGCTTTCCAACCGCAGACAGGGCCAATTGTCTCTGTAGGGACGCCCGACCAAGCCTGCAGTAACACGGGGATTCGAACCGGCCGTGTCCGTGTTGGTAGGCAATGGAATAGATCGCTACGCTACCCGGACGCCCCAGATATTATTCTTTACATTACCAACTGTTCAATGTGACGAACCTCAGTTGGATTCTTAAACATGGTATTTTTGCATATGTGTGTGTGTGTATATATATATATATATATATATATATATATATATATATATATAGTGTCCTTGTGATTATCATGATAATATTGTCCATTATTGCTCAGCACTATGTCCAAAACTATTGAGCTGGGCACATTAATTCATTAATTCATTCATCGGCGATGGAGAAGTCCATTTCTCCGATTCAAGTGTTTTCAGAGTGTCGCACAAAGCGCGGCGAGTCGACGCAAGGTCACACAATCACGCCAGCTTTCCTGCATGAGGAACGGTTTGAAAACCCTCCTGCGTTGGGACAAGGAGGACTAAGAATGACAATAACAAGAGGGCGACGGCGACGGCGGGTTATTTTTAGCACAAGCAGTTTAAGTCTACAGTACAGGGGTGTAAATTCTCTAAGCCTGTCTAGCCTCAGACACAGAGAGGGACCTATATTGGAACAGACCCCCCCCCACGGCCCCCTCCTCTCCCTCTCATCCTTCTCCCCCACCCACCTCCCCTCCCTCTCTCCCTCCCTCCCTCACACACAGACAACTTAAGTATCTGTTTTGTCTGTTCGCCCTTTCGTACGGCGCGCTCATGAAAAAAAAAAAGGGGGGGGGGTCTCAGCTCAACTTTGGAGTATTGGGTCAGAGGATGTGGCTCTTTTGAAGGGTGCCAGACAAGAGGCTTTATTATGTATCATCCAGTAAATAGTGTCTCATTCATTAACACTCTCGTCCACAGAGGCTAAGCCTTTCGAGAAGTCCTCAGCTATGTCGGCGTCTGCTGGTTTTAGGAAGCGTCCGGTGGCGTCAGTGTAAGTGGAGTGTTTGCTACCAGGGTGGGGGGTGGGGGTGGGGATGGGGATGAAAAGATCGCCGCTAACGGCGGTTCGCCACTACATCCATTTATCTGTCCCTGCAGTGTCATACAGGCTGTTCCTGTAATTGGTCTAGATTAGTTTTGGTTCATTAGGGGCCTTACACCCACATTTCCTATTCTGCTGGAAGATTTTGTTTCTTTTTGCGGTTGCGGTGGATGAATGTGAAAACACAAATTTCCCCTTGACATAACGGGTTAGGCATGTGGTAAAGTGTGTTGCGAAAGAGGCCGTCATTGTGACATGGTACATTACATGGTAACATGTACGGTATTGTATGGTACGGTATGGTATGTATGGTACATTGCACGGTATTGTATGGTACGGTATGGTACGGTATGGTACGGTATGGTATGTATGGTACATTGTACGGTATTGTATGGTACGGTATGGTATGGTACGGTATGAAATGTATGGTACATTGTACGGTATGGTACGGTACGGTATGGTACAGTATAGTATTGTATGGTTATTCAAAGGAATTGAATCGAGTGGAACTGGACTTGGTATATATCCGATATATACCAAGTCCAGTTGCACTCGATTCAATTCCTTTGAATAACCATGACCTGGATGAACGAGAACATCCACAGACAGTATTGTATTGTATGGTACGGTACGGTATGGTTTGGTTTGGTATGGTACATATGGCACAAACAGCCCACATCGCCGGCCTTGTTTTCACGGCCACATTTGAACTTGCGTCTTTTAGCAAGGCGCCATATCTCAGCAACAACCATATGCTGATTCCGCTTCCGGTGTGGGAAGATGGAATTCGCCCGGCCTCACCCAGGACCGTCCATGCAGTGTCTTTGTCCACCTCTAAGTTTTGTCTTTGTTTGATGGCTGGGAGAGCTGGTGCTGGATCGGCTTGGAGAGCGGGGCAGGCTAAGCTAACTGCTAGCCCATGCAGACCTTCAGTTCCGATAACACCGAGGGCGGTCTGGCGGCGGCCTCACCTGGCATTGACTGTGGTGTTTTGATGTTGTCGTGAGGAGTGTGGGGAGGTGTGTCGAGGGTGTCTGGCTGGGAGAGCTGGTGCTGGATCGGCTGGGAGAGCTTGGTCTGCTTCATCCGGTGGGCTGGCGGACCACAGCCCCTGCCTGGAGGGGCTGACAGGACGCGGAAGCAGGGTGGGCTAAGCTAACTGCTAACCCATGCAGACCGGCAGTTCCGACATTCATCCTGGCTGGCGTTAGTTCCCTTGGACAGTGATTTTTTGTTTAGTGTGGATATGTGTGTTCGTGTGGATATGTGTGTTACTTTGGGTATGTGTGTTCTTGTAGTTTTTGGATGTGTTTTGTCTTTGTGTTGTACTGCTGTGGGCTGGGGGAAACGGCATTTCGTTTCATCTCATGTACGCAAGTGCGTGAAGTCAAATGACAAAGTGTTCCTGATTGCTGGTATGTAGTGCAAACACAAACAAGTGTTGCTGTGTGCGGCATAGTCATACATGTGCCCCCTCCCCGCCTCCCCTTCCGTTTTTGATCCTTGTTGGTATGTGAAATGCGACATTTAAGATGACCCTTAGCGCCAGCTGCTACTTGTTCCCCCACGCCAAGCCCATCCCGCGCCGCGGTGAGCAGCACAGTATTTGTTTCTGTTGGAAGACGCCCTCTAGAGCTACGTCCAGCCCGTAATTGGCGCGGGCTACACACTTCAAAGCCGCCTGCAGGTGGGAACGGGCGTGGGGTGACGAGTGAGGCCGTCGGTCTGGGGCGTGGGCCGGACACCGGGGGGAGGTTCAGGCCCGTGTGTTCGGGCTTTCTCTACAGGCCGACTCAACGGGATTCAGCTCAGCTGATCTTCTCACATCCCGTCCTGATTGAAGTTGTACAGGATATGATGGGCTGGCTAGTAAATCACTATTACTGCCTGTTGTGCTTCAGTGGTCTTACGCAGGGATGAAGTTCAGATGCAGTAGTGTCGTCATATGCAGCTTCTTGGTCTAAATGAATGATGAGCGTCTGTTACCCAAAACTTCTCACAAGATGAGGTCTGTGGGAGTGTTATTTGAAAACTAGTTTTGATTTGATGTTGTACTTTACCGAACAGTTAAATGTGGGGAACTTCAGGTGGCTTTTTAAACATTGTACAGTAAATATTGCGTACAACATCATATATTTGTGTGTATCTGTGTGTAGACACACAGACGGGTAACGAAGGAAAACCCAACGTCAGGTGTCTTAGTGAGGTGTTGGGCCACCAGGAGCCTCCAGAACACCTTCAGTGCTCCTTGTCATAGATTCTCCAAGTGTTTGAACCCTACTGGAGGGATGGAGCACCATTCTTCCAGAAGATATTCCCTCATCTGGTGTTTTGGTGATGGTGGTGGAGAGTGCTGTCGGACAGGTCGGTCCAAAACCTCCCCATAGGTGTTCAGTTGGGTTGAGATGTGGTGACTGTGAAGGCCATAGCATGTGATTTACATCATCTTCATCCTCATTACACCATCCAGTGACCCCTCGTGTCCTGTGCATGGGGGCATTGTCATCCTGGAAGAGACCCCTCCCATCAGGATAGACATGTCTCATCATAGGATGAAGGCGATCCCTCAGAATAACTGTGTTGATCTGCGGTGACCCTACCCTCTAAGGGGACAAGTGGACCAAACCATGCCAGGAAAATGCCCCCAACAGCATAGGAGAGACCCCGGACCCCCCTCACTGTAGGGGTCATGCGTTCAGGCTTTTCCTTTCACCTGTGTGTGTTTGTGTGTGTGTGTGAGAGAGAGAGAGAGAGAGAGAGAGAGAAAGAGAGAGAGAGAGAGAGAGAGAGAGAGAGAGAGAGAGAGAGAGAGAGAGAGAGAGAGAGAGAGAGAGAGAGAGAATGCAACATGACTTACAAAAATGAGCTAAACAAACTTGAGCATAGGGCGTCCAGGGGGCATAGCAGTCTATTCCATTACCTACCAACACGGGGATCACCGGTTCGAATCCCCGTGTTACCTCCGGCTTGGTCGGGCATTCCTACAGACACAATTTGCCGTGTCTGCGGGTGGGAAGCCGGACGTGGGTATGTGTCCTGGTCGCTGCACTAGCGCCTCCTCTGGTTGGTGTGGGTGCCTGTTCGGGGGGGGGGGACTGGGGGGAATAGCGTGATCCTTCCACGCGCTACGTCTGCCTGGTGAAACTCCTCACTGTCAGGGGAAAAGAAGCGGCAGGCGACTCCACATGTATGGGAGGAGGCATGTGGTAGTCTGCAGCCCTCCCCGGATCAGCAGAGGGGGCGGAGCAGCGACCGGGACGGCTCGGAAGAGTGGGGTAATTGGCCGGGTACAATTGGCGAGAAAAGGGGGGCCCCCCAATAAATAAATAAATGAAAAAATAAGCAAAAAACCAACTTGGGCGTGTCAGTTCAGATTTGTAAAGAAGTCTGCAGAAATAAGAGCCAAGATGAAGGACACCGTAATAGTGTTTTGGCTTTTTTTATTCATATTTTGTCGGATCTTTTGTAGTATGAATACAGTATGAGCATGAATACGCCAATCGTGATTTTATAAAATTCCACCGTCCTCCATCGGTGCCGGTGGAGCGGTTCCAGGCTTCGTCTCGTGGTTTTGGCAGAGCTTCGGTCATGTTCACAGACTTCGATTGAGCCGTCCAGTACCTGTGCAACAGCATATGTGAATTCTCTTCTCGGGTTTATTTAGCTTGAAGTTAATCCTCTATTTCTGAATAGGCACAAAGGGAGTATCCGCTGAGAAGACGGGGCTATTCACTTACATAAGTGAATCAACAGTAACCTGTTGGGTAGACCGGGCCCTGCTACTTCGGCGATGTCTTTTCAAGTCATCATCCACGTTTAGTCAAACTTCAGGAGGTCCCAGGACCCTTAATATGAACTCCACAGCCCCGTACCCTTGATATTTTTATTGGAGTTGATCGCTAAAGCAAAATCCAAGTCGTTGGCTTTGCTTTGCATTTTATCCATTTTTTTTCGAGGAAACATTAGACAAAATGTCCAACGTTTATTTACTTAAACCGTATTGTCACAATAGGAAACCAGTTTTTTGTAGTCTAAATGCCATCTGTCAGTCCCTGAAGATGTGCCTTTTACAGCAATGCGTTGCACACAACTATTCTTCAGGTTTCCGTCCGTTTAGATCAGACCTGCAAATGCTATCAGGGAGAAGATGGAAGTGATGTTTATGTTAGCGAGCGGTGCATAATGGGTCCAGTTCAAACAGCAGCTGTATAAACTGTGGGTGATTAACTTCTGGGAAATGAGGACGCTCACC
Source organism: Lampris incognitus (assembly GCF_029633865.1). NCBI lineage: Eukaryota > Metazoa > Chordata > Actinopteri > Lampriformes > Lampridae > Lampris > Lampris incognitus. The sequence goes on from NC_079211.1 coordinate 148,840,764, forward strand.
TGCGAATCACTCCAAACTGACAAGATGTGCTGAGGGATGTGGTAGCAGTTGTGGCAAGACGTTGTCTTTTCGAGGTGAGGAGGTCGTCCCGTGCAGCCCACATAATGGAGGAAGATGCATTCTTCCATCTGTCTTCCCAGTGTCAAAACATGTCAAGTGCATTCTGTAGAGGCGAATGAGACATGTGCTCGCAGTCAGCAATATCAGTTTTCCTCATAAGAAATAAGTCATAGGTTGGCCACGTCATTTTAAAGCGTTATGCCTAAACCTGCTGCCTTCCAAAACCCGTTAGCTGAAAGATAGTTAGGGAATCCACACAATGAGAAACTGAAGATGAATCACATTCCCATTCATTTTAACGCAGTTCAAAGGCGTCTGGGTGGCGTGGCGGTCTATTCCATTGCCTACCAACACGGGGATCGCCTGTTCAAATCCCCGTGTTGCCTCCGGCTTGGTCAGGCGTCCCTACAGACACAATTGGCTGCGGGTGGAAAGCCGGATGTGGGTATGTGACCCGGTCGCTGCACTAGCGCCTCCTCTGGTCGGTTGGGGCGCCTGTTCAGGGCGGAGGGGGAACTGGGGGGAATAGCGTGATCCTCCCACGTGCTACGTCCCCCTGGTGAAACTCCTCACTGTCAGGTGAAAAGAAGCGGCTGGCAAATTCACATGTATCAGAGGAGGCATGTGGTAGTCTGCAGCCCTCCCCGGATCAGCAGAGGGGGCGGAGCAGCGACCGGGATGGCTCGGAAGATGGGGGGTAATTGGCTAAGTACAATTGGGGAAAAAAAGAAAGAAGAATTACTGCATTTCATCCATCCGCTATCCGAATCGCTCATCCTGCTCTCAGGGTGGCGGGGATGCTGGAGCCTATCCCAGCAGTCATTGGGCGGCAGGTGGGGAGACACCCTGGACAGGCCGCCAGGCCACCACAGGGCCGACACGTTCACAGCTAGGGACAATTTTACGTTAGCTAAGGGTAGCTAAAAATTGTTTTTATAATGCTAATTTTGGCCACGCTAGCTACCGAGCTAAAGTTGTTTCAAGTTTTTACACATTCTGACGAACTTCAATCATAGTATTAGAAAAATATATATCGTAACACTTAACAACAAGGTTAATCTATAACAAAGCAAAAATACAGATTCCTGAATGTATCGGTTAAATTCATTTCACCTTTATTTGCACAGAGACATTGTGTACCTTGGCCTCCTTCACGGGAAAACACAATTGCGTGTTTGTATTAATGAAAGCGTAGCAGAGCTGCGAGCTCACCGCTGTATTTTTTCAGTAACCCTAATCTTCTTTGCAGTTTGTGCCCCGTTTTGGCATATTCAGATTTTTTTCTTGTTTACAAAGAAATCTCCCAATCAGGTCTCTGTTGGAGCATTAGGGGTACCAGCATTCAGCATTGAGGAGGGCCCAGCGGCCCCACAGCGACAAGGCCCCATGCTCTTTATTCGGCGAGGAGCCTGGAGGTGTCAGAAATATCGACACGCTTTCACGTGAAGGGGACTTTGCCAGCCTTTTTCGCCCCTCTCTTAAGCCCGGCATTCTGTCTGCCCAGCCAGGTATTGTAGGGCCCCATGAAGGCCCTGTGAATAGTGTCAAACTTCATAGTTTTCATTTTGCTTCCTGTACGTGGCAGAAGAAAAAGTGCCCGCCGTGTGGGTTTTCCCTTTTGTGACGGCCCTCTCTAGTCTTCCTGGGAACACAGCACATTCCAGCCACAATCAGTCTCTTTGTGGACCCGGGGCATTGTGGGTGCTGTCTGTTGTGCCGATGGCCCTCCTAGCTTTCCTCCTAATGTATGCAAGTATCACAGAAGTCTAGACTTGTATTTTTTTTTTTTTTACAAACAATGCGAGATAACGAGCAGCGTATTTTCAATTCTTCTGTTTTGACACATCCTCCCGTATTCACCAGGCACCTTTCTTGTGCTCGTCCATGCACAGAACGTTTGATTTAAGGTTGGTTACATCTGGAGAGATTATTGCTACGAGTTTTACCATACATGGCCCCCATGTGTCAGTTGTGGTTTATGTAACGTATATGCGCGTAACCATAGTCTGGCCTGCTTAATCCCAGGGGAATAATGTCGAATCCTCTCATGTGTCTGGGAGAGGAATTTCCATTCGTCCGTCCTCCAGAGATGTTTGTCAGCGAGGATGGGAGAAGACCGCAAAACAACCGCCCGAGTGTTCTTGTCCGACCGCAAACCTAATTGATTCAGCATAATGTGACAATTAGTAATTGACATGTTGCTAAATTCTCCCCGGCCTTCATCACCCAATTCACCCCGGTTTGTTGCCCATGAAGCTTGTTCGATAACGGCTCCCGTGGTTCTCTCCATAAAAACATCTCTGGGAATGTTTATCAGTCTTAAAAGACACTCTGTGCACAACGCCCCTGAAACGTTCCCTATTTCTGATCACCTCATGCTGCCTGCCATACTGAAAAATGTTTTGCCCATGTTTCTTTTCCTTGCCGGCGATCTCACACCGCCCCGTCTGGTATTGTGTCATGAACCATCCCGCGGTATCCCCTACTGGTAAAAAGACCATGTTTTCCACCTCTCCCTGACAAGGAGGAATTGTTAAGGTTAAGTAGACGGGGGCAACCGGAAATAATTGCCAAGTACTCTTGAAGTTTGAAGTTTTTCTCTCACTCTCTCTCCCTCCCTCCTTCCCCGTGTGCCTCCTTTCTTTTCACTTTTACATTTTTTTCCCAAATGTGTAGATCTGGTTGATGATTAAACTCAGTCTGGCCTCGCTTCGAGGACGATGAGAGACGTTGTTTCACTGGAGCGAGCCGCACTTTCAGGCAATTCAGAGCTGCAATTTTCCTCGGCTCAGCTCTGGTTGGTGGTGGTGGTGGTGGTGGTGGTGGGGGCGGTGGCATTCTGCACCACAGGCAAGGCGGGCCTTTGTGTGGAGTTCATGCAAAAGGACCCCCTTTATACAAATCAACTGGCAGATGACAGACAATGATGAAAAAATTTGATTCTTTGAAGTTCTAATGGCCATTGAAATGAGTAAAATTCCTGTATTGAGAGGGGAGGTCCCTGGGAAGCCCTCAGTCCTGGGTGGCTGCTGCTTGCTTGCTGGGAGGTTCGCCTCTGTTTTGTCACTGACTTCCCTTTGCTTGTTTGCTAATTCCCTGAAGAATTGGACCAGATCCTCTATAGGAGCTTGAATGGGCTCCAGTTGCCCAGGAATATGCATCTAGGCCCAAAGGTCCCCCACCCACCACACATCCACCTTCCTCCAGTGATGGCCTACTTTTGGAGGGATTTGAATAATGTCTGTTAGTTAGATTTAGGTTGAGGTGTGTTGTCATCCCGACCGGACTTTAACTAAACTCTGTCCAAATAAGTGAAAGAGATCATGGATCCATCACAGTGACGTGCATGGCAATTCGCCGGTTTTTTTATTTACTACGCTGATTTTTAACATTTTGTAGAAACTAAAGCTCTATCTAGATATTTACTTATTCTGGTTTCCTGCATTTTCTTATTTAAAATAGAAGTTTGCTATCCGTGATACATAGCAAAGCTGTGCTATGTCGTTTTGGGGAGAAAAAAAGAAAAAGAAGTTAGAAACAAATATAGAAATTTTCCCACCACTTAACAAAATACCTTTGCTACGGCTGTGCTGTTGTTTCACCTACATCCAAAAGTGAATACTTCGAAAAAGGCTTTCCGATTTATTACTGGATCATCATTCCTTTTCATTCCCCTTCCAGATGTCTATAACGCACTTTAAGATGTAGCCTCACAAGAGACAAACATTCAGTAAATCCGTCGAACCACCAGGACTGTGGACGGCAGTCGGTGTCACATTGTCACTTTAATTACTGTGATTGACCCACGTCTTATTGTTTCTGTGTGCGTCGCGTCCTGTGAACTTCTTCAACAAACGGGCAACACGGCAAACGTGGCCCTCAGAGACACACCGCGGCACGCGGAGGTCTCTGCACTTTGCATTAACCTAGTTTCCTGGCAGAGGAAGAGGGGGGAAGAAGACGTCAAGTCACTCGTTCAATGGAAAGCCAAAATAGAGACCCTGGAAGACCCTTGGGCAGTCTGTCACCACAAACAGGTCAATTAGTTATGTCCTTATACATCACATGTCGAGAGAGAGGGGGGCGTTTAGCATGGGAACGACCATAATTGGGACGCGTTAGCTGCCTTTGTTCTTTGTTTTGTCTGCTCTCGCCAAACCTTCACTTGGACCCCGTGTTTTGTCTTCTTCAGGGGGGAAGGCATTGACCGATTAATTCTCCGTCAGCAATCTACGCGATAGCCGTTGTCGAGTTAAAAAGCATCCATTGTGAATTACAGCTCTCATCCATGAGTGATTTATGGACTTGAACTTCCTCGCCACCTAACAATCGGATCTCCTCTTGAAAAAAGGAATACATTGTAACCGCTTCAATGGTACACGTTACGTCTTTATACGTTTTGATTGTTGTTACTGTTCAACAAATGAATAAGCTCTGCATGATAAGAAAGAAATGGGCTCTTATGAAATGAGTCAAAACCAGTGGCGGCTGGTGCTTAAAAGTTTTTTGGGGGGGGGGGCACAATTTAGCTTGGCGCAGCTCACCTGACGGCTGCTTTAATGTCCACACAGTCACAGAGTTATTAAGAAGGACCATGTAGCCTATAGATCTGATCAGGGTTGGTAGACGGTGGATGATTGACAGTCCAGACGAGGCGTTGTGGTGGGTGTGAACATGATTGACAGTCACGAGAATTGTCCAATCACATTAGATCAAAAAACATTAAAACAATACCAATTCACCGCCAGTAAAAATGGGGGTGTCTGGGGCAGCACAGAACTGCGCCCCCTGGAAAACCTGAAGAAACCAATCAGACAGCAGCCTCAGGTCACCTGCTCGCCACAAGTTTGAGGGCTTACATAAGGTATGGTTTGGCTGGCGCCCCTCACCCAGGAAGTATATGTATTCAGACAGGAAGTATATGTATTCAGACAGAAATCAACCAAATACCATTTGAGCCAATATTTAATGCTGCTGACAGGCGCTCACAGACTGACCACACTTTTATTTCATCATTATTTGCATTATACAACTAAATTATATTTAACATGTTTAAGTAGATTTTCATCTCGATATTCGAAGGGGGCGGCGCCCCAGTGCCCTGTACTGGCCAGCCGCCACTGGTCAAAACATCTCACAATGAAAATCATTTCAATCTAAAAGGTTAAGTAATTCTCATTGTAGTGAACTCCAGCTGTTTTGGGGCGCTGTGATTTTCAAAGGGCTGTGAGGAAATTGGGGTAGGCTAATCACTAACATAGGGGGCCTCAATTAAAAGGAATGTTAAATTAAAGTAATTTTTCAAATTGTGTTATGTCTGATCCCCCCCCCTCAAAAAAAACAAAAACAACTGTAACTGAGCACCGCCATACATTAACCTGTCAGCTACAATTTACAAGTGCCGCAGGAATGTTAACACACCTTAACAAGCTTCAGTTGGACCATAAACTTTCTAAACTGTCATCCATCTGTGTTTTTTGTTGTTTTTTTTGCCCTATAGTGTTTGGTACGCAGGAAATGTTATATTTATTTTTAGCATTTTATTGTATCATTATTTTTGTACCCCTTCCCCTCTTCCAGATGTGATCTCACCAAGTCTGGAGGCAAGCATAATCACTTTCATATAAACCGTTAAGTTTCTAATGAGACTGATGTGGATTTGTTCTGGAGTTAACTTGAGATCACTCTGTAACCGCGGCTGCTGGGAATTACAGGGTTAAATCTGACTGCGACAAGTTTCTCGGCCTCAGAGTCGCTGATTTCTCATCCCTCTGTGTCTGTCCTGCAGGATATCACCACTTTGTCCGGGGTTCCAGAGGAGCACATCAAAACGCGCAAGGTACACATATTTGTGCCCACCAAAACGGCCATGCAGTCCGGAATCAACAGCACCAAGAAGTGGAAGATGGACTTCGACACCAGAGAGCGCTGGGAGAACCCTCTGATGGGCTGGGCCTCCACGTAAGAACCGCCTGAGCATCGATTTAGTATGGCACGCTAGTGTGCTTTTATAATACAGAGGTCTGGTGTCCATTTGGAGATGCTGAAGCTGAATTTTAATCTTGGCACAATCAAAATTTCAAGTCATGTACACCTGTTTTTGTGATCATTAACTAAATTTTATGCAAATTTTGCCTTTTCCAATTTAAAAAAAAAAGGCTTTATGGAAATGGCAAATTTCAAACAAAGTCCCCAAGCTTTGCCTAAAAATTTCAACAGTTGCTTGAGGTGGAAAAACGTTTCATTCGATAAAAAGGAAGGTGATAAATTATGATGGAAACACATTTGCCATGTTTCAAAATGAAATGCGAGTAGGATTTAGTCACATGATCAACTGTTTCCTCTTCATAACGGGTCCATCTTTCTTGTGATTGTTGAAGTATGGACATATACCAATCAGTCAAAACATTAAAACCACCTGCCTAATATTGTGTAAGTCAACTCAATTTTATTTGTATAGCCCATTATCACAAATTACAAATTGCCTCTGGGTTTAACGGCAATACAACATCCTGTGCTTAGACCCTCGCATCGGATAAGGAACAACTCCCTAAATAAAACCCTTAACAGAGGAGGGATCTCTCTGACAGACATGACATGCAATGGATGTTGTGTGTACACAATTTACAGATTACAACACTGAAAGAGGATAATAGAATTATAAGATACGTGAAGAATATGATGAGGAGGATGCCAAGCAGTGTCCAGGTGCCACTGGAACAGCCCAGGACCTGAGCCACGTGACCACCATCACCATGTAGACCTAACAGGAGGACAGACTACACAGGCACACAAGGGGAGACTCACACCACACCATTCACATACGCGGGAGAGGAGACAAGCAAAAACCATTAGTCACACATCGGAGAGAGTGAAGGATATAACATTGAAACAGGATATGGATTTATAAGATTATATATTTTAAAAAAAGTGATGATGCCAAGCAGTGTCCCAGTGGCGACCATCATCACCATGGAGACCCTGGAGAAGGACAGACTACACGTGTATCATCATCGGCGGCGGTCACTCGAAGCAAGCATGACGCCCCTCTCCATTGGGTTGTCTACTTGACTACATTACTACATTACATCTGCTACATGTGCACACAGGGGAGACTCACATCACAGCATTCACATATACAGGAAAAGAGAAAGGAGAAGACATCGTTCAGAGAGAGAGATAAGACATGAGAGAAGAGAATAGTTTGCAATAGTAAAGAATCTATAAGCTCGTCGGCAGAACAGTGCTTGGTAAATTCATTGAGACAGAGAAACCGACCCACCATGCAGTACAAGTCGTGAAGTACTCAATTAAAGGCAACTAATTGCAGGTTAAGGCAAAAAGATAATAATGATAATAATGATAATAATAAATCAAACTTATATAGCGCTTTTCTAACACTCAAAGTCGCTTTACAATAAACGGGGTGAAACAAGACAACAGATAAACATAACGGAGACATATGAGTTTTAAGTTTAGATTTAAAAGACTCAACAGGCTGACTGTCTGAAGGCAGCAGGCAGGTTATTCCACAAGAACGGGGCCCGATAGGAAAAGGCCCTGCCACCAGCTGACTTCTTCTTAACTTTGGGTACACACAGGAGCCCTGTGTTTTGAGAGCGAAGAGCTCAAAATGGAATGTATGGTTTAAGGAGCTCAGACAGGTATGATGGGGCAAGCCCATTTAGGATTTTATAAGTCAGCAGAAGCACCTTGTATTCTGATCTAACATGGACAGGGAACCAATGAAGAGAGGCAAGAATTGGTGAAATAGTCAAATTTTCTAGTTTTAGATAGGATTCTGGCTGCAGTTTTTTGAACCATCTGAAGACTTTTAGTACTAGCATGTGGCAGACCTGACAACAGAACATTACAGTAATCAAGTCTGGATGAAACAAATGCATGTTTCGAGTCTCTCCGTCAGCCATGGACAGGAAAGACCGAATTTTAGCTATGTTACATAAGTGAAAAAAGGCCGTCTTGGTGATTTCTTTAATGTGCTTATCAAAGGAAAGGCTGGGATCAAATGTAACACCAAGATTTTTGGCTGTCACACTTTGTGAAACCACAGAGTTGTCGATTGTTATCGTTACTTGATCAAATTGGTGTCTGTGTCTTGCAGGGCCAATGACCAGCATCTCCGTTTTATCCGAATTTAAAAGCAGGAAATTTAGTGACATCCAGTTTTTCACAGTAGCCAAGCGGCCCTCTAAATTAGTCATTTGAGTATGATCATCAGCCCTTATAGACACATACAGCTGAGTATCATCCACATAGCAATCGAAATGTATTCCATGACTGTGTATAATTTGGCCAAGAGGCGAATTATGAAGAGAAAAGTAGAGGGCCAAGAACCAAGCCCTAAGGTACACTATATTTGGCATCAGAGAATTTTGATGTAATATTATTACAGCAGACACACTGTGTTCTTCCAGATAAGTAGGACATAAGTCAAGAGAGAGCTAAACCACACACCAAAATTACAATTTATTCTGTCTAATAGTATACAGTGATCATGCTATCAAAGGCTGCACTGAGGTCCAGTAGTAGAAGCACAGTGGTATTACCACAGTCCACAACAAGTAGAAGATCATTCACCACTCTGGCCAGAGCAGTTTCAGTGGAGTGACAGGGCCTGAAAGCCGATTGAAAAGGTTCATATAGATGGTTTTCTTCTTTATGACTTGAAGGTTGTTGATACACAACTCTCTCTAGTACTTTAGAGAAGAATGGAAGAGTAGAGACTGGTCGATAGTTATTAAGAAACCCTGGATCGAGGTGCGGTTTCTTAAGTAGAGGTTTAACCACAGCTGTCTTAAAACCGCTGGGAACAGTGCCAGTAGTAAGTGATAAATTAACAATGTCTAGCATTGTAGGTTTCAGGAAAGGCTAGAGGTCTTTAAAAACTGGTAAAGGGTCAAGTAGGCAAGTAGTTGGTTTAGAAGCTGACACAAGCTTAGTTAACTTATCGAGATAGTCTCAAAAGCTGTAATAACTGGGACTATCATGGACTCATTGCATAGATATGAATTTGGTAAGACAGGATCTGCAGGAGTAGATGGAGTTGAAGAACTAATTTTGTTTATGATCTCATCAACCTTATTGCAGATAAAGTCTAGAAACTCCTGGGCCGTGAACGGTGAGCAGCTAATAGACAGCTGCTTTTAGTGAATTTAGATACAATTTCAAAGAGAAACCTGGGATTATGTTTATTAATATTGATTAAGCGAGAGAGACACACTTGCTTTTGCATTAGATAAAACATGCTTCTGTTTCAATAAACACTCATGCCATGATAGCTTAAAAACGTCCAATTTTGAGTTTCGCCATTTACATTACAGTCTCCTGCAGGCCTGCTTAAGAGCACGTGTCTTGTCGTTAAATTGGGGTGTAGGCCTCTTTAGTCGCCTGGCTCTGGTACGGAGAAGTGCAACTGAATCCAGGAGACTAGAGAGGGCCACATTTAAGTCCCTAGTGAAATTTCCAACAGTCAGTCACTACAGTGAAAGGAGCCAAGACTTCAGGCAGCTGCTGGCCGAATGCAGCTACAGTGGATAGACCAGTGTGGCGAGTGGCAATTACATCTGTGCCGACATTAACTGGACAGGCCAATAATGCTTCATATTTAATGAGAAAACGATCCAGTTTACCAGTTGTTGTTTCGTAGATACTGCCCACTGCATACCGGGAACATCCCACAAGACCTGCTGTTTTGGAGATGCTCTGACCCAGTCGTCCAGCCATCACAATTTGGCCCTTGTCAAAGTCGCTCAGATCCTTACACTTGCCCATTTTCCCTGCTTCCAACACATAAACTTCAAGAACTGACTGTTCACTTGCAGCCTAATATATCCCACCCCTTGACAGGTGCCACCGTAACGAGATAATCAGTGTCATTCTCTTACCTGTCAGTGGTTTTAATGTTTTGGCTGATTGGATTTATGATGTAGGACATGAAGCCCTAAGTTCAGGGTTTTTCTTACAAACGCTTTTTGTCACATTATTCACTTTAACATTATTTCAAACTTGTGCCAACCATATAATCAAGTTTCAGCCCGACTTCTGAATAACTTTTATTTTGAAATTCCAAATTTGTTCAGCACTCTTACTAACAGATGTTTTTTGGTTTTTTTCCAGAGCTGACCCCCTATCCAACATGGTTCTCACATTTTCCTCCAAGGAGGATGCCATTGCATTCGCTGAGAAAAATGGTAAAATAATCAGAACGATTTTTATGGTACAGTGTTTACAAGGACATTGGCAAAATATTGAAAACATCCATTTAAGTGAAAGTAAAACTAGATAAAAATGGCACCTGCAGTAACACTGAACTGTACGGCACGTTTGTGAACATGTGTTTGAGAAAGTGATTAAAAAAAAAAAAGAAGAAAAGAAAAACAGTCAACTTGACAAGCTGACTGCCGGCTCCATCGGCGGGTCATTTTCAATATATTCACATAAAACTGCTGCTCCCTGCTCCTGACATGGGAGGTCACTGATAAAGTGATGACATTTTAAATGGAGGCCAGTTTGAATTAAGCCAGTTTGGGTCTGTTGACGTCTACATCAATGTGCTCTTTGGTCTGATCCAAAAGTTGAGTGGCGAGCTAAATACTGAACATCAGTAGAGCGCGTTACCGTTCCAGATCCTGACTGACAGAAATGAAATCAAGTGTGTGTGAGAAACATAATGTTCCTCCCACTTTTCCTCTAACACACCGCACACCTCTCATGCAAAAGTTGGGAGTCCGGGTAGTGTGGCAGTCTATTCCATTGCCTACCAACATGGGGATCGCTGGTTCCAATCCCGGTGTTACCTCTGGCTTGGTCGGGCGTCCCTACAGACACAATTGGTCGTGTCTGCGGGCGGGAAGCCAGATGTTGGTATGTGTCCTGGTCGCTGCACTAGCGCCTCCTCTGGTCGGTCGGGGCACCTGTTCGGGGGATAGGGGAAATAGCGTGATCCCCCCCCCCTCTGCGCTATGTCTCCCTGGTGAAACTCCTCACTGTCAGGTGAAAAGAAGCAGCTGGCGACTCCACGTGTATCAGAGGAGGCATGTGGTAGTCTGCAGCCCTCCCCTGATTGGCGGGGGGGAGCGACCAGGACAGTTCGGGAGAGTGGGTTAATTGGCCAAGTACAATTGGGGAGAAAATGGCGGGGGGGGGGGGTCCCAAAAAAAAAAAATACAGAGTTCTCCAAAGACAGATGCACTTCAGTTTGACTTTTTACTGAATACTTGTGTTGAGTAAATGGCTGTACAGCCTTGAGAGTGTGGCGGTGACCTTGTCTTTGTGATGATTAGCGGGGGGATGATATATAAACTTTTTTCTTTCCTATAATCATGCAATATCTGGATGTGCAAAATGACTTAAGAAATAGTTTTTAATGGGAGTCGCATATATTTTTTCAACCCTCTTTTTTCTTTCCTATAATCATGCAATATCTGGATGTGCAAAATGACTTAAGAAATAGTTTTTAATGGGAGTCGCATATATTTTTTCAACCCTCAAATCAGCACGCGGTACTCATAAGGCCGGCTGACGGTGAAATCACTTCCAACGGGGTATTACTGGCCAGCTTACGCATAAAAAAAAGTTAATTCAGCGTTTCTTTGTGATGTTTTCTTCTCGACATACTTTTTGGCTTCATGGGTGTCTGAGGTTACCGCCGATCTTCTCATCCTCACAAGTGTTCAAACACCAGCTGGGCTTCCACCCAGGACTTGTCATGACCGAGCGTCTTAATGACATTTAGCAGAAATTAGACTCAGAGCTGAGGAACTGTCAGTGAGGCTTTGTTGAAACCGAGCAAAGGAAATTAGCTCGCTCTGTTTATTGCCCCAGTGAAGCGATTAGGGCAGTTCTGTCTTCACACAGCCCGTCGACATCTACAAAGCACCTCATTGTGGTTGGAACGGGTCCAAAGTGAATATACTAGAGGTTCTTGGACCCATTACTTATTGAACCGTTTGTTGTCTTGTTTTTCTCTCTTTCTCCTCCTCCCAGGTTGGAGCTACGACGTAACGGAGAAGAGAACATCAAAGCCCCGGGTGAAATCGTACGGAGCGAACTTCTCATGGGACAAGAGGACCAGGAGGTCCGCCAAGTAAACCAATAACATCCATCTGTTAATTCGCTTGACCTCCGTTCGCTTTGCCACAGGCCTGTATATTCACCACTCGTCAATAAATGAAAACATATATGTGTAAACACAATCTGTTGGTTGTTGGGTTTTTTTATCACTCAAACATTCACTTCATCACTTCTCTGAGATGGCCGGCGTGGGTCCACTGTAGCCATGAAATGGCAAATCCGAAGGGAACGAATCACAGTTACAACCTATTAAATTAAATGGATATAAGCGGACGCCAGATCCAATAACATTTTTCTTGTGTGACTGTTAGTTTCCAGACCATTTACACACAAGTGTTTGTGTCTAAGGCAAGTTGAGCAACAGCGATTTTAATAATAAATCTCGTTCTTGTTTGTCAATCAAGCTAATCCGCCATAAAGGAGGCGAACTTTCCACCCAGTGCGGTTCGCAGTGATGATAATGAGGACTAGCTTTGAATAGATTGTGGTTCGTCTACAATTTACCTTCAAATACCTTCCAGTGTTGCCCATCAAACAAAGCATTTTGTTGCTCTATTCCTGCACAAGTATTCGTCTTGAAAGCAACCGTGCAGCGATGACGCCGACGATCCAAAACCGACTCCGGCCGGTCGACTCCGTGCCCAACGGAACCTGGGGAAATGGTTTGAATATTTCAAATTGGGATCTAATCTTGATTTGGTAACACTTTAGTATGGGGAACATATTCACCATTAATTAGGTGCTTATTAGCATGCAAATTAGCAACATATTGGCTCTTAATTGGTCATTATTACGTACTCATTAATGCCTTATTCTGCATGGCCTTATTATACAGCCAGTAAGCCATTAACTATGAGTTTTCCCTCTATAACCTCAGAAGTATTGCTTATTAGTAGTACCATCTCAATATGCTTTGCTTAGTATGGCCTTTATAAGGTGGTAGTACCACAAGAAGAGTTATTCTCCCTTACTAACAATGAATATGGTCTGTTCTTACATAACAAAACACAAAACTACAAGTGTTCATAGTGTTAAATTACTGTAAATTAAGTTTTTGTTACTTAGCATATGTTCCCCATACTAAAGTGACATCTTGATCATTACTAATTCACTAGTAATTAAGTTTTTGTTACTTAGCATATGTTCCCCATACTAAAGTGACATCTTGATCATTACTAATTCACTAGTAATTAAGTTTTTGTTACTTAGGATATGTTCCCCATACTAAAGTGACATCTTGATCATTACTAATTCACTAGTGATTAAGTTTTTGTTACTTAGGATATGTTCCCCATACTAAAGTGACATCTTGATCATTACTAATTCACTAGTAATTAAGTTTTTGTTACTTAGCATATGTTCCCCATACTTAAGTGTTACCCTTGATTTTTGTTGACAATTCATAACTCGAATATGTCAGGTTGGAAATTTCTGACTTCCAAATGCACGCGTTCACACTTTAATGGGGGGGGGCAAAAAAAACCCCTACATACTCTACATAATCTACATAACTGGAAAATGATGAGTCCTTGGGCCCCCGCCGGCTCGAGTGGAGCTGCTTTGAAACGATAAGCCGTAAATTCCTTTAAATGCCAAACTATTCACACTTGGCAGTGGGACTGGTTGCCAGCGCTTGTTTGTGGTCTTTGTGTTCAGTAAACAGCGGGTGTTAGTCTCCAGCGGGGCCCGAAAAACTGCGTGACTGCGCTGATAGTCGCACACCAATCATGGCCGCCTAATTGGTATAGGCCTTCGTTAATTAAGGCACCGCACTGCAAATCCTTCACGGCCTCGCGCTCGCCATTTATTTTGTTCCGTCACTCGGCACATCAGAAAAGGGGGCCGACCACCACGTGACTGTAAATGGTCCATCTGAACGCGACACATGAACGACGGCATGTGTTGTCCCCCCCCCCCTCCCTCCTTTGAAAGCCTCGAAAACAAGAAGGGGGTGGGGAAAACCACTTGGCACAACTTTGTACCATAAAAGTTGAAAGCATTCCAGCAGACTGGGTCTATATAGTGGGATAATGTATGAGAGGAAGCGAGGCATGGACGAGACAACATGGCGGCATAGGAGAAAGTGACTGAAGTCGTCGTTATGAGCTACGACACAAGGACACGCAATCCAGTTCCCGCGACCAAAAAAAAAAGGGGGGGGGCAAAAAAATTGAGCTCATCAGACAGGTTGCGTACAGTACTCTCTATAATCTCCCTTCTGTTTATGGGGAGTTTAAAGCTTGTTGAGAGGTTCAAATAATCCACTCACAATCCAAAACCTGTTTTACATTTGCCCGTCTGCGTTCTCTACACCATCTGAGTTCTCCACACCATCTGAGTTCTCCACACCATCTGAGTTCTCCACACCCTCTGAGTTCTCCACACCCTCTGAGTTCTCCACACTATCTGAGTTCTCTACACCATACACCATCTGCGTTCTCTACACCATCTGAGTTCTCCACACCATCTGCGTTCTCTACACCATCTGAGTTCTCCACACCCTCTGAGTTCTCCACACTATCTGAGTTCTCTACACCATACACCATCTGCGTTCTCCACACCATCTGTGTTTGCCACACCATCTGCGTTCTCCACGCTATCTGAGTTCTCCACACCATCTGAGTTCTCTACACCATCTGCGTTCTCCACACCATCTGCGTTCTCCACACCATCTGAGTTCTCTACACCATCTGCGTTCTCCACACCATCTGCGTTCTCCACACCATCTGCGTTCTCTACACCATACACCATCTGCGTTCTCCACACCATCTGAGTTCTCTACACCATACACCATCTGCGTTCTCTACACCATCTGAGTTCTCCACACCATCTGCGTTCTCCACACCATCTGCGTTCTCCACACCATCTGAGTTCTCTACACCATACACCATCTGCGTTCTCTACACCATCTGAGTTCTCCACACCATCTGCGTTCTCCACACCATCTGCGTTCTCCACACCATCTGAGTTCTCCACACCATCTGAATTCTCCACACCATCTGAATTTGCCACACCATCTGAGTTCTCTACACCATCTGCGTTCTTCACACCATCTGAGCTCTCTACACCAGGGGTCCCCAATCTTTTTTGCACTGCGGACTGTTTTAATATTGACAATATTGTGGCGGACCGGGCGGGGTGGGTTAATAACGACTGGAATATAGGTTAGGCTTACAAGTCAATAGTATCATAACATTCAAAGTAACGTACCGAAGCTATTTTGAGGGCTTCACTGCCTCATTAGACAGCTTGTCTCCACCTGTCACACACAGGGGCTCAGAGCATGCGAGTCACCGGTCGCAATAAAGCCGTATTTTAGGTACGACTCGTCGAATTTCCTTTTTTTTTTTGCTGTCTCGGCCTCTGCTGTATCTGCGTTATTATCATCATTAGACCTTTTGTCTCCCCTCCCTCTTCTGAAGAAACTCTCAAGCGATGTCTGTTTTTTACTGGTACTGATGGTAGCTAACTAGCTGCTAGTAGCGAGTTGACTGAGTGCGTCTCTGAGTTATGTAGTTACCACTGGTCTGCCGAAGGCCACGTGAATGAGTGATAAAATTACATCATTGTACACGCTTCAAGTATCCGTTTCAAATTAAAAGCCCTCTACTGTATATCATATTGTTTCCTTGCGGCCCAGTAGCAAATGCTTTGCGGCCCGGTGCCAGTCCGTGGCCCGGTGGTTGAGGACCCCTGATCTACACCATCTGAGTTCTCTACATCATCTGAGTTCTCTACATCTGTACAAACTATTCTTAAAGGATCAGTTTAATGGTGTTTTCCTGGTGAAACAGATCAGATGAGAGTTTAAAGGGTCTCTGACTGCTAACGTCTGTATATTAATGTTGTCATATAACCTGTTGTGATAGTGCAGGATGAGGTCATCTACATGGCAGATTATGCAGGATTATCAACGGGCCATGTTTTGGAGTTCAGTGGAGGACTTGGCCATGTTGAACAGCAGTGTTTTCTCTGTTTTTAGCATTTTTAAATGCCAATAAAGTAGGCCGCTGTAATAGGTTTTAAAGGTTACTGCAAGTCCAGCCAACCAGATAAACTATACACCAGATCTCACTACATGGGGCAATGGGCAAATGAAACAACCACCAGATTAAACAGCAACTTTGTGCAGGACCCCGTCAACGGTTTGGCTTTGATATGGTTTAAATGAAAACGGTGTATTGTTACATACTGCATGCTGCAACACAATGCACAATTAATAAAAACTGTAAAAATGATGCTAACCCAGTACCGGTGTGGGAAGATGGCGGTGCGAATTCATGTTTGCAGCAGCCTCGCCCAGTACCGTCCACGCAGTGTCTTTGTCCACGTCTGAGTTTGTCTTCGTTTGATGGCTGGGAGAGCTGGCGCTGGATCGGCTGGGAGAGCTTCGTCTGCTGCGTCCTGTGGGCCCGGGGACCACGGCCCTTCCTGGAGCTGTGCCCAAAGATGAAACACTGAGGGCGGTCTGACAGGACGCGGAAGCGGGGCAGGCTAAGCTAACTGCTAGCCCATGCAGACCAGAAGTTCCGACAGTCACCCTGGCTGGCCTTCATTCTCCTGCACAGTGATTTTTTGTTGTTGTTGCTTAGTTTAGGTTTTTGTGTTAGTTTGGATATGTGTGTTCTTGTAGTTCTTGGATATGTGTTTTCGTCTTTGTGTTGCACTGCTGTGGGCTGGGGGAAACCATGTTTCGTTTCATGTGCGCAAGTGCATGAAATGAAGCGGCAAATAAAGTGTTTCGGATTCTGAGTCTAACTGTAAATGCTAAATCCGAAACAATCCATCCATCCATCCATTATCCAAGCCGCTTATCCTGCTCTCAGGGTTGCGGGGATGCTGGAGCCTATCCCAGCAGTCATTGGGTGACAGGTGGGGAGACACCCTGGACAGGCCGCCAAGCCATCACAGGGCCCACACACACACACACACACACACACAAACAAACCACATTCACACCTAGGGGCAACTTAGTACAGCCGAGTCACCTGACCTCCATGTCTTTGGACTGTGGGAGGAAACCCACGCAGACACGGGGAGAACATGCAAACTCCACACAGACGACGACCCGGGACGACCCCCAAGGTTGGACTACCCCGGGGCTCGAACCCACGACCTTTTTGCTGAGAGGCGACTGTGCTAACCACTGTGCCGGTTGATCCAACTGATCGAGATCCAACTCTTGGACATTAAATCTTAAAACGGGGCCGAGTTTTAGTCCTGGGTCTTATAACTGGAAAGCACTTCTATCTCTTTTAGTCATCGGAGAGTATGGTGTCTTACTATTCAGTCTGCGGGAGGGCATGCAGGCTTTAGTAACACTTCAGTAACCAGGAAAAAAAGTTTTGGTTTGAACCCGTGCCAAGATATATTGGATACTGGAGGATCTGTAAATACACACACACACAGACACACACACATGCGTAACCGCTTTCTGAAGTGAGGACGACCTCATGCTGATGATGGTTGTTTGTGGTCAGTCACTACTGTGAACTCCTCAACCCAGCGAGGCTTCTCCACAGCCACAGTCCTGCTTCTGCTGTGCGTCTGTGTGTGTGTGTGTGTGTGTGTGTGTGTGTGTGTGTGTGTGTGACATAGTTTGGTGGTGGTTTTTAGTGCTTGTTGCAGAGGGTGTAGATTAAAACTGACCTCTGGGTTTGCTGACAAAAGCTTGCGGCAGGCCAGTCTGGCTGATTACTGACTCACTTTAACTGTTAATCACTCCCCTAGACCGTTACACAACATCCCCAGACACACAAAACCCCAGCTCGGCCTTGTCACTAGGGGTATAATTTCCTCAAAATCAATAAAAAAAAAAAAAGGAGATTTCTCAGGAGTTGCACGGAGTCCGGTTTAGCGATCACTCGGCTGCAGGATCCTGCAGGATGGTGGGAGCAGCTTTAACAGCTTTGTCAGATCCGCCTTTGTTTTGCCAAAACGTGTCTCCAGCCGAGAGGAGCGGTTCTCACCGGGGCCAGGGGACAAAACCAGCACCAAGTATCTGTGGCATGCCACTTCATTCCCACTTCTCGGGTCTCGGCAGCAGAGGGGCTGGGGTTGGGAAGCTGCTCTCCTGGGACTGAAGGCACGCCGGGGCACTACACCTCCCCTGCCCCGCTATCGGGCTGCTGCTGCTGCCCCGTGTCCTGCTGCACCGCCTGTTCTGTCTTAGCCTCCACACTGCTATCAGCTGTATGAGAGGTCACCATCACACACACACACACACACACACACCACCTCTGAGACACACACACACACACACACACACACACACCCTTCTTGCAGACACGCTGGTAAGACAACAGGGTGGACTGGGTCGGTTAAGCGAGCTTCACATTTTGATATTTAAGCTGAAATCCTTCCCAGAATCCCTTTCAACACTGTGACGACTAGCGGTCTCGAGAGGCCTGGTTGTAGCCGGTCTGGAATTTCCACAGGAAGTCCTCCCAAAAAGCTCTAAAAACAAATTTGTCGAAATTGTCGACGTTTCAGCCCATCATGGCGGCGTAGCTTACTTTAACGTTTACGTTTGCTTTTCCACCGACGCCGCCGGTCAGCGTCTGTCCGGTCAGCGTCTGTCCGGTCAGCGTCTGTCCGGTCAGCGTCTGTCGAAGGTGGACGAGGCGGCGGTCCCACACCGAAACCCCATCAAAAATTCCAAAAATTAGAACCAAATTTCCAAAAAAGCCTGGAAAAGCCATCCATCCGAGCGTGCTGCTTTGAAGTGCCGGGGCACATGGCGGGGTGACGATGAATTGTCCCCCGAAGAGTTAATTGATGGCGAGGAGGAGGCCGGGGAAGCGGTTCAGTCCTCTACCCGGGCCGTTTGAAGCAGATTGGAGTTGGCAGTGCAGGAGAGGCCTGAAGATTAATGTTGCCAAAGGGGCTCTGACAGCCTTTCCGCTGGTTGCGGTTCTCCTGGGTGGCCCGATTGGTCTTGGATGTCACTTCTGCTACTTAATCTTGTGTGTGAGACGGGCCGATTCAGGCAGACCAGGACGAGTCCGCCGGCCGAAGGCTGCAACGGCAGAAAACCTGGAAGATGGAAAAATGTCCACTAAGCTGAACCATGTGGCGGAGGCATTGTTGTTAGTTGGAAAAGCTATCAAAAGGTTTGGTTATTTAGTCGAACCTCGCGCTAACGTGAGCGCGGGGCAGATATTTACCACACGCGCCCCACGTGAACATGTGAACTGGTTTGACAGTTTGTGTTGGGAAAACGGCTTACATGCAAGTCCGTAAACACGGCTTTAATAAAGCTTCATGTAGGAGTGACGGGAGCCGGCAGGTCGGAAAACCACAGCAGCTCACGTGACCTTTCTTTATATGGAACTGTATGTTTGTCTTGGGTGGACGCCACCACTCTCACCAGTACTCTCACCAGTGCTCTCACCAGTACTCTCACCAGTACTCTCACCAGTGCTCTCACCAGTACTCTCACCACCGCTCTCACCAGTACTCTCACCAGTACTCTCACCAGTGCTCTCACCAGTGCTCTCACCACCGCTCTCACCACCACTCTCACCAGTACTCTCACCAGTACTCAGACCACTACTCTCACCGGTACTCTCACCACTACTCTCACCAGTACTCTCACCACCACTCTCACCAGTACTCTCACCACCACTCTCACCAGTACTCTCACCACTACTCTCACCAGTACTCTCACCAGTACTCTCACCAGTACTCAGACCACTACTCTCACCGGTACTCTCACCACTACTCTCACCAGTACTCTCACCACCACTCTCACCAGTACTCTCACCACCACTCTCACCAGTACTCTCACCACTACTCTCACCAGTACTCTCACCAGTACTCAGACCACTACTCTCACCGGTACTCTCACCACCACTCTCACCACCACTCTCACCAGTACTCTCACCACCACTCTCACCACCGCTCTCACCAGTACTCTCACCAGTGCTCTCACCAGTACTCTCACCAGTACTCTCACCACCGCTCTCACCACCACTCTCACCAGTGCTCTCACCAGTACTCAGACCACTACTCTCACCGGTACTCTCACCAGTACTCTCACCACAGCTCTCACCAGTACTCAGACCACTACTCTCACCAGTACTCTCATCACCGCTCTCACCAGTACTCAGACCACTACTCTCACCGGTACTCTCACCACCGCTCTCACCACCACTCTCACCAGTACTCTCACCAGTACTCTCACCAGTACTCTTACCCCCGCTCTCACCACCGCTCTCACCACCACTCTCACCAGTACTCTCACCACCAGTACTCTCACCACCACTACTCTCACCACCACTACTCTCACCAGTGCTCTCACCACTACTCTCACCACCACTACTCTAACCACTACTCTCACCAGTGCTCTCACCACCACTACTCTAACCACTACTCTAACCACTACTCTCACCACTACTCTAACCAGTACTCTCACCACCACTACTCTAACCAGTACTCTCACCACTACTACTCTCACCACTACTCTAACCAGTACTCTCACCACCACTACTCTAACCTGTACTCTCACCACTTCTCTCGCCTGTCATTACACTTGTTGCACAGGACTTGCCCGGCGCAGCACAAATAGTTTGGGAAATCCCACGCAGGAGGAATAACTATGGAAATTCCCGCAGACGTTTTACACACGATGACAACAGAGTACAACAGGCCTGCTTCATGCGTTGTGTTACATGCACCCCTCCACCATGACTACATCCTGTGATGAGCGGCGCTGTGCTTCTAATTGCAGCATGTTGAAAAGTACCGGCGCTCGGCCGTATGTCATGTTTTAACACATACACGTGTAAAACACAGAGTACTGCGATGCTGCCCTTCTGCTGCACCCACACCGTCTGTAGATTACAGGCTGCATGATGACAGGTATACACACCAGTACACACCAGCACAGTAACCTGCAGGGAACTCGCTACAAAACTACCCACATAGAGTGCAATATATGTACATACATATGTACACACACACCCACAAAAATAAATAAATACATTACACACACATATATAAATAAAATTATATATATATATATATATTCCGCTCCTCATTTGTTGAGCACTTTCATCAACACCACTGATGGTTTCCGGAAAAAAAACAACACCATACACACACACACACACACACGTATATACACATACATGTATGCATATACATACATATATACATATATACACACACATATATATGTATATACACATACATATATGCATATGTGTACATACATACACAGCCATTTAAATGTATATACATATATATATATATACATATATATGTATATATGTATACATATGTGTACATACACAGATGTGTGTATATATACATATATACACATATTTAAACATGTGTATATACATATATATGTATACACACATGTGTCTATATGTGTGTATACACACACACACACACACACACAAATATACACGTGTATACACATATTTATAAAAAAATATATACACAAACACAAACACACACACACACACATACATATGTCAGTGTGGTGGTAAAAGTTACTTGCACTTAGAAAAAATCTAAACCCTTTTCACTTTCAACAACAAGAAGAAGTAAAAAGCTGATATTTTAAAAGATAAAACAGAAATGTAAATATCGCCAGGGAAAGGGGCGGGACGTCTGTCTGTATCTGCGTTCTGTGACGGGTACAGAACCACTTTTCTCTGCTGGATCTCTGCTGTCAGTTCATCTCATTAGCGGATGTCAGCGAGACGGATCCTCATAAACAGAAAGAGACTCTGCCAGTGAAACCAAACCACCTTCCTGTCCTGCAACCAGCACCGACGGAGCGCCACAGGGCGAGTCTTCTCAGCACGACATCTGGATTTGGTTCAGAAACGACATTTAACGCGCACCACGACGCACGCTGAGGTGACAACAACTCGTCTTGTGCCAGTGCCGCGTCTCAGAAATAACGCCCCAAAGTTCCTGCTGGTGTGAGGGATCAGTCTAAATGCTGAGGCGTTAGCAGCTTTTCAGCGTTGCAGACACACCGACTGTCAGTGAATTACCACGGCCCATTACAAAAGCTATCTTTAGATTTATTGGGGAGCTCCCCCCATTCATTAAGAGGCCGGGTCCAGGCTTGTCTCCATTATGTGCCAAACTGGACACATGGCATCAGTCACCGTTAACGTGGGACAGCACAGAAGTCTGGACCAATTCCTCAAGGAGCGCCGTCCAACCCAGCGCCCTCTGAGCCAATCTAAACTGGTATTTTACTTGACCTTAACTTGACATTTAACCCCAATCCTTAACACCTTAAACCCTATTTCTGGCAGTGGCACTAAGCCTATTCCCATTATCTAGCCCGGACTTGTCTCATGCGTCCCGCAGCAGAGACTGGTTTTACACGCTGCTCCTCCATCTGCGGCCCGCTTCCCGAGACGCCTCCTCTGGTATTTACACGGACCACACAAACTCCAGCAGAACCTCACACGGCAACAAGCCAGCCAGCGGACCCTCTGGCCGCGTCTCCGTTATTGGTCACCGCTTCTCGTGGGCTGTTGTTTGTGTGTGTCCTTTTAACGGCGACTAAACACAAGGGTAAATACCCCTCTCACCCTTGACCAAGTATGGTTTCCGGTGAGCTCGCCTCGTGCCAAAGCGGAGAATTTTTTTTGGTGCAAAACGCAGGTGTTCCCCCTCTTTCTGCAGAAGTGACATGTTTACTAGATCGTGCCTGTGAAAGACTCACACCCCCCCCCACCCCCCATTTTCTCTTTGGGAACGTTTGTATTTTGAGAGCTGCAAGCTGCCCACAAAGTGTCGTCACCAGAGCCGCTTTCCGCTGTAAACTGTTTGGATTCAATGAACTAATCCACCTACAGAGCCTGGCTCGGTGCCATGCTGCACACCAGCACAGGCCACGCAGCCCTGTAACGGGGCCACGTTTAAAGGGGGGAGGGGGGGGCGCTAAGTCCTTTATAGCTAATCAATTCCCCATGCGTAAACACTTCACCGAGTGCTTTCGTACAATCACACCCTCGCCTTATTAAACACACGAAATTGCTTTGTGAAAGCTCACGTGCTGAGAAACGGGTGGCACGGCCTGGGAAATCAGCTGCAGCGCCTCCTCGCTGACAGGGAGGCCCCCGGACCAATGGGGTTTCTGCTCCGTCAGGTGGTTCCTTACGCTCACCTGTTGTGTAGGCCAACGGGCGAGTGTACTGAACTAGACCTGGCTGAGCAGAAGCGCAGCAGGTCCCTGGGGACTGGGTTGAGACCCGCTGATTCAAAATGGGGTACAAGTTGATCCGGTCCAACGTGTTCGGGTTAGTCTCCATTAAACTAACGTCCCTTTCACACTTGAAAGTCCAAACCAAGGTCTGAACCAGAGTCTGGTTCTGGTGCTTTCACATCTGTTATTTTATAGTCATTAGGTTCAGGACTTCTGCTTTCATACCAGCGGACTTTGACTTGAACTTTTGGCTCGTTGTTGCCGCCAGGCGCGCTCGCTGTTGCTAGGTGTTACTGTTCGTGTTTGTTTTATCACTTCCTATGATTGATCCGAAAGTCCGAACCTTTGATTGCACATTAGACATTCATGAACCTTGGTCTGAACCGAGACTACCTCCTGAGCTTGGACCAAAGACCGAGTCTTTGATCCCTGTACCCTGGCCCAAGAGGTTTCACACCTGGCAGTCTGGTTCGGACTTTTCTGGAAAGTCTGAAAGTCCCGACTAAACGACATAAGTGTGAAAGGGCCATAGATCTCATCCATCCTTGCACTGACCCGATGGCGTCGCTGCCGACCGTCGCTCAGTGTCGGGCCCGAATATGAACACAATCCAAGACCAGCGTCAGACGCCCCACGACCCCGACTCGACAAGTCCAGCGTGTCAGATGTTTTTGTTTTTGCATTTTCCGTCTGGCCCCGACCGACCGACGCCCAAAGACGTGTTCCTGGCGCTGACCAGTAGGCTAACAGAATGCTCCCCGGCGTTAGCGTGGCTAAGGTTAGCTAGCTCGGCTAATTAGGCTAATTTGCTCGACATGGACACATTGGTTACCTCAGGTTCTCTCTGAAGGACGGACAGCCCATCTCGTCCTCTTCGGGGCACCCAGGGACGGGCCCACCGTCGCTTTGGCTTTGGCTTTTCCGAGCACAAGACCGCCGGCGTCACGCATAGCGCTTCTTCTATGATTGACACTTCTTGACCCGCCTCGCGTACGGTGATGAAGGCAGATGACGTGATGACGTCAGCACACCAAGGTGGGTCGGGATCATACTTGTGGTGTGCGCCGTTCTTGCAATCCGCTCGTCACGTGGCTGGGAGATTCGTATCCCAGACTCGCCGTAACCGGTCCCGGCCAGAGCGTCCACGGGGTAAGGCCTTCATTAGGCCGCCCTTACCCGAGGGATAGCGGGTGTATATCGGTGTAGTGTTCGGGGACTCGTCGTTCTCCAGTGACCCCTCTGGCCCATCCGGGCGCCTGCAGCCAAGCAACCAAAAGCACTCACCCTACGCCTCCTTCGCGGCCTGAAGGTGATGCAACCCATGCGAGGAGGCTTCAGCGTGTAAACTAGCGAGAGCAGCCGACACGAGTTTGAAGGAAGCTGGTGTTACGACTATCTCCTTCCTGTGGAAACGTGAGCCAGGGGAGTTATTCCACAAGAGTTCCGGCCAAATGCCATTGGGTTAATCGGGTGGGATAAGGGGAAAAAATAGAAATAAATTCATTAAAAAAAAACACGTTTTACTTCTTCTACTCCTCCTACACATGCGTAATTCACAGTACCTGAAACATATTAATCATACTAGTGCCACCTAGCGGTCTCCAACGTAAATAGCATTAACAGAACACAATGCATCACTATGTATGTATATGGACACATCTTCCCCTTTTGAACAAAGAATACTTCTAGTACCTTAGATTAGAACGGACAGTATTACATTCTGAATGACGTATGTAACCCAATAACATCATTCACTTTTTACATTTTCTTTTTCCTCCCCACATTAGTCAGCAGTATTTTTTTTCACTTTCGCATGACCAAGTCTTTGGTCCAGCTAGGTGGATTTCTAATCCTGGTAAACCTGAGCTGGTTATCAGAGTTAGAGTCAGGTGGTTTATCAGTCTCTGGTTTAGTACAGTCCATTGCTCTGTCAGAGTCAGTATCCGGGGTCAACTCTGGCAGTGCAGATAAGCGTGAGGGCGTTCCAGATCCTTCCATCATCCAGCAAGTAAGTGTTTGGTTCTTTCTTTGTCACAACAGTCCTTGGTTTTGTGAACTTCAGTTCTCCTTTCTTTATTTTCCATGGCTTCCTAATCCGTACTTTGTCACCGGACTGGAAGTCAGTGGATTTAGCGTGTCTGTGAGCATCTGTGTATTCTTTCGTCTTCACTTGTTTTTGCTTCACTCTTTCACGCACAGCGTGTCCATCTTTTGGAGGTACAGGCATCTCCATCACCTGTAGCTTTGTTCTCATTCGTCGACCATGGAGCAGTTCTGAAGGGGATACTCCAGTCGTAGAATGAGGCGTTGCTCTGTAATCCATCAGGTAAATTCCCAGGAATGATTTCCAGGGTTCTCTTTGGATTGATGCGGTCTGTAGGCAGTCTTTAAGGCTTCTGTTGAATCTCTCAACTTCTCCATTGGCTCTTGGATAATAAACTGAAGATCTCAGGTGTCTGATTTCCCTCTTTTTGAGAAAGTCAGAGAACTCAAAGGAGAGGAATTGAGGTCCATTATCACTGACCAGTTCTTTTGGATTCCCTTCTCGAGAGAAAACAGTGGTCAGGAACTGGATGACAGTAGCTGTGTCAGCACGGGGAGCAAAGGCTACTTCAGGCAATTTACTATAGTAGTCTACCAGTGCTATGGCATATCTGCAATCAGCAGGTGCTATCTCAAATGGACCTACGATATCCACAGAAACCTTTTCCCAGGCAGCAGCTGGTAGGGGAATGGTTTGGAGTGGAGCATCATGGGTTACAGTCGACTTATCATTCTGTCTGCAGGTTGTACAGTTCTTAATCAATGTCTCTATCTGGGAGTCCATTTTAGGCCACCAATACAGTTCTCTGAGGCGTTGTTTAGTGCGCACAATGCCTTGGTGGGTTTCATGAGCGATATTAATGAGTCTTTTCTGCAATGACTCAGGCACCAACAACCGATGAGTACCTCTGACAATACAGTCATCCATGACTGCAAGCTCATGGCGGATCAGGAAGAACGGCTGTAAGTCAGGCTCAGTTGCTTTCATTCGTGAGGGCCAGCCCTGCCGTATCTGTGCACGGAGCTTTGTGAGCACTGGGCAGGCACAGCACTCGGACTGGAAGTCATCCAGACACAGCACTCAGATCAATGAGAATGGTTGCAACGGATTCCAGATTCTTTGCACATGCAGTGTCTGTCTCGGGAAGTGGGAGTCTAGATAGACAGTCAGCGACATAGTTCAAAGATCCAGTTCTGTATTCAACATCATAGTCAAACTCCATCAGGCGAGCAGACCATCTAGCTATCTGGAGACCAGCGCGGTTATTGCCTTTGGTAGTCAGGAGTGTTGTAAGTGCTTGATGATCGGTGCGTAACAGGAATTTCCTTCCCCAGAGCCATGTACGCCATTTCTCAGCAGACGAGACGCCAGCCAGCGCTTCCTTCTCAACGATGGAATATTTTCTCTCAGAGTCTGACAGACTGCGAGATGCAAAAGCAACAGTCTGTTCCTCACCAGCACTGTCCAGCTGAGTCAAGACAGCACCTAGCCCATAGTCTGAAGCGTCTGTAGAGACTATGGTAGGCTTGTTGGGGTCGAACAGCACTAGAGAAGGGCTATTCATGATCATCTTCTTGACTCGGTCAAATGCTGCTTGAGCTGCATCATTCCACTGGAATAAACTGTCCTTTCGCAGCAGAGGTCTCATAGGTTCAACAACAGTTGCGTAGTTGGGCACAAACTTGCAGTACCATGCACTCAGACCAAGAAATGAGCGCAGGGTTTCAGGATCAGTAGGGGGTGGGGCATTCAGGATAGCAGTGACATGAGAGTCATCTGGCTGCAGACCTTCTGTACTGATTTTTTGGCCAAGAAAGCTCAGAGTAGTTTGATGGAGCTGACATTTGTCAACATTGCGTTTCAGTCACGCTTCATTGATTTTGTGCAGCACAGCATGGAGACTGGCCTCATGTTCAGCTTCTGAGGATCCGTAGATGATTGCATCATCGAGGTAACATTGCACCCCTTTGAGGCCACTGGGGATCGTTGTCATCATCTTCTGAAATGTAGCAGGGGCAGAACTCAGTCCATAAGGAACTCTACAGTATTGGTACAGGCCTTCGTGCGTAATGAAAGCTGTGAGCCCTCTGCTCTCTTCATCCAGCTTCAGTTGATGGTATGCAGATTTGAGATCCAGGGTAGAGAACATGACAGATCCATGCAGCTCAGACAGTATGTCCTCAATCAGTGGTAAGGGATGGCTGTCAACGACTACTGCTTTGTTAGGTTCCCTCAAATCGACGCACATGCGTATGCCACCTGTCTTCTTCTTAGTGATTACAATTGGGGATGCCCATTCAGATGCTACCTTAATACACACCTTAATAGAACTCTTTGACACACAAACACACCAAGGTCAACTAAAATCTGCTACACTTACACCACTCATTTCTTAGTAGAAAATGCAATTTCTTACCTTATGGCTTCATCTTTGTCTCTTATACAGCCATCTTCCTTGTCTTACTGGATGCAAAGTCCTTTATAATGTCTTTAAAGTCCATCTGTGGCAAGTACTGCCATTATCATTGCTCATATTTAGGATGAACATAATTATTCCTGGGCGGGGCGGTGGCGCAGTGGTTAGCGCAGTTGCCTCACAGCAAGAAGGTCCTGGGTTCGAACCCCGGGGTAGTCCAACCTTGGGGGTCATCCCGGGTTGTCCTCTATGTGGAGTTTGCATGTTCTCCCCATATCTGCGTGGGTTTCCTCCGGGTGCTCTAGTTTCCTCCCACAGTCCAGACATGTAGGTCAGGTGAATCAGCCATACTAAACTGTCCCTAGGTGTGAATGTGTGTGTGAATTTGTGTGTGTGGGAGCCCTGTGTGATGGCCTGTCGGCCTGTCGAGGGTGTCTCCCCGCCTGCCGCCCAATGACTGCTGGGATAGGCTCCAGCATCCCACGACCCTACTTAGGATAAGCGGCTTGGACAATGGATGGATGGATGATTATTGCTGGCCTCCATGGCCCCCCTTAGTGGCTGGACCCCGAAAGCATCCCCCCCCCCCCCATGGACGGCCCTGCTCCTACATGACTCACAGTCTTTCTTGGACTAATTTTGGTTTTTAGATGTGAAGCGCCTCCTGAACCTGACTTCTAACTCACTTACAAACTTACATTTAGGCTCATGTTTGGCTGTACCAACTGTGTAGATGTGTGTGTGGGTGGGGGGGTCAATAAAGTGTGTGAGTGCATCTAGTGAGTGTTTGTTTTAGTTCACATTATAATCCTCACTGGTAAGAGAAGTTGTAAATGATATTTTTCTGCCCCCCCCACCACTATTCTGTCTTGGACTCTGCCTCGTATTGGTCTTGGCCATGTGGTTTCATTCGAGGTAGGATTTCACAGATACGCCATCGACAGAGATGTAAGATGTTTTCTGTCACCTTTAACCTGCTCATACTAATCAATCTTTAGTTAAAAGTGTTGAAGTGTTTCTGATGTGTCAGCTTGGTTTTGTGGGTTGTTGGTAAGCTAAAAACATGATTCAGACTAGCTAGCTTTAGCTCTGTTGAACACTGCTAACTAACATAGTTGGACTATGTGATAACGGGCCCCTGGGCACAGATGTGTAAAAGCCCCCCAGCAGGGCAGATACACTGAGTTGCAGCCAACAGCACAATAACTAAATTCACCTGGACCTCAACAGGCTTTACAGCACACACACACAATTAACACTAACAGCATATTGACTGTTAACTAGGCTATTCCTGCAGCTTTTCAGTAGGACTTTTGGGGCTCTAGGGTGGCATGGTGGCACAGTGGTTAGCGCGGTCGCCTCACACTAAGAAGGTCCTGGGTTCGAGCCCCGGGGTAGTCCATCCTCGGGGGTCGTCCCGGGTCGTCCTCTCGTTTGCATGTTCTCCCCGTGTCTGTGTGGGTTTCCTCCAGGGGCTCCGGTTTCCTCCTACCAGTCCAAAGACATGTAGGTCAGGTGAATCGGCATTACTTAACTGTCCCTAGGTATGAATGTGTGTGTGTGTGTTTGCGAGTTGGCTCTGTGTGATGGCCTGGCGGCCTGTCCAGGGTGTCTCCCCGCCTGCCGCCTAATGACTGCTGGGATAGGCTCCAGCATCCCCGCGACCCTGAGAGCAGGATAAGTGGTTCGGATAATGGATGGATGGACTTTTGGGGCTCTATTGTTGACACGAATGACTAAACCCTTTGACTATGGGACAAGAAATGCAAAGTTAATAACAGAGACTTCATGTAGAGGCTCTGATTTAGGGCCCCTGAGCCCTTGGGCCCGGTAGGCCCACTCGGTAATCGACCCATGACTGCTAAAGCATCTATTTGACAATGTCGGTGTTAAGCATCCAGTCAGGATGTGATGTAAATAATATGTAACGCTGGAGACTCAGCTGAACATGTGCAGCCAATACTGGACCTGCTTCCAATTACAAACTTAACACAATGATCCTGCATCGTTCTGTTCACAACAAAGTCACACAATAGTTGTGTTTCATATCTATGACATCCACAAAATAGACAGATATGATTGTCAGAGTTATATCGAGAGAGAGAGAGAGAGGGAGGGAGAGAGGGAGAGAGAGAGAGAGAGAGAGAGAGAGAGAGAGAGAGAGAGAGAGAGAGAGAGAGAGAGAGAGAGAGAGAGAGAGAGAGAGAGAGAGAGAGAGAGAGAGAGAGGAGAGAGAGAGAGAGAGAGAGAGAGAGAGAAGAGAGAGAGAGAGAGAGAGAGAGAGAGAGAGAGAGAGAGAGAGAGAGAGAGAGAGAGAGAGAGAGAGAGAGAGAGAGGGGGAGAGAGAGAGAGAGAGAGAGAGAGAGAGAGAGTTACCAGTAACACCAAAGGGTGTGACAGTCATCGGTGTTACAGGGGACTCCAGCAAATGGAGCTGTGGGTCTGGACTGCTCGAGACGGCACGTTGAGGTCATACACATGAAGGTCCTCTAGACGCGAAGCTTCTGGACAGAAAAGAGGAAGACAGACCCAGGACCCACATGCACCAGATGGGCCCTGGTACACCAGGGGCTGCCATTTGACTGGGCCCCAACACAAGGCCTGAGACCCCGATCCCCCACCTTCTGAGTCAGAATGAGGTCGAAATCATATAAGTCACATCATACCGAACCCACATAAAGACGTCTAACAGACAGAATGTGTGTACACAACTTATTTACTACTCCCAAAAAATGATTACTGCTGATGTTGTGTTTCCAAAACACGATGGCTGGCAAAGTTTTGTCACATGACTACAATACCTGTCAGTAGTGTTCAGTACTATTACTGTAAAGATGGCTATGTGTAGGTGTTAGAGACGTTAGCTTTGGGTTTGGGTTTGGTGTGGGGAAGGTCAGGGGAAGGATGTGGTAGACCAGTTGTTATTTGACATATACACTGTGTGTCTTTCGAGGATTGTCTTTCCATTTCTTCCAACATACCCTCACCTGCAGTTGGGGAATATATTAGAATAAAAGATGAACCGAAGGAGATAGGACAAAAGAGGTGTATAGGAGCAATACTTAGAAGCAGGGCTAGATATGTAGTTGAAGGAGAGAAATGTACGAGGTATTTTTTTAGGGTTAGAAAAGACGAAAAAAGAAGAATTATTTAGAAAAGTTAGAAGGAAAAGCTGGTAGGGAGATTACAGACTTTGTAGGGATAGCTGAAAGAGTAGAAGATTATTATAAGGATTTATTTAGGGAAGAACAGATCGATGAAGACGGCATAGGACAAGTGTTAGATAAGGTGAAGGCCGGAGTAAGTGATGATGATGGAGAGATGTGTGAGGGAGGCATAGGGACAGGGGAAACAGAGGCAGCAATAGCAGGGTGAGGGAGGAACAAGAGTCCAGGGATAGATGGTTTAATTGGTGAATTTGACATAGAGTTTTGAGAGGAATTAGTGCCAGTGTTACATAGATTATTTAGGTGGAGAGAAGAAAAGAATGAGATGCCAGGTAGTATGTAAACAGGGTTAGTCAGCATCATTTACAAGAAAGGGAGGAGGACCAGATTAGAAAACTATAGGCCACTTAGCATGTTAAATAATGACTATAAAATATTAGCAAGAGTGTTAGCCAACAGAATCAAAAGAGTTATGGGAACCACACAGGCTTACAGCACACCAGGTAGGGACACAGCAGACACAAAAAGTAGCATCAGAGACACTACTGAAGAGGGATAGTTATTAGTTTAGGTTTGAATAAAGCATTTGATAATGTAGATTGGGGATATCTATACAAGGTCTTAGAGAATTTTGGTTTTGGGCGTAGGCTGGTAGGATGGATCAGAAGAATGTATGATAGGGCAGTTAGTTGTATTAAAATCAATGGGATGGTCACAGACACATTTAAGATAGAGAGGTCAGTCAGGCAAGGGTGTCCCCTGTCCCCTATCAACTCTGCTTTATTCCTTGTCGGCAGAACCGATAGCGGCACTACTGAAGGGAAATGCTAGAATTAAGGGTATAGCTCTACCAGGAGGGCAGGTGAGTTTAGTTTATCAGTATGCAGATGACACGACAGTTACGGTGAAGGACGAGGAAGGTGTAGTCGAGGTATTAGGTAGTTTAGAGCTGTATGGTAGGGCATCAGGGGCTAAAGTAAATATAGATAGGTCAGAAGTTATGTATATAGGGGCAAGTAGAGAAGATTTAGGAATAGGATTAAAAGAGAAGAAGGATTATTTCAGGGTGTTAGGTGTGACTCTAGGGATTGAGGATAAGGAAGGCAGAGATATACAGTATGAAGAGATGTTGAATAAGAATAGGAAGACACTGGGGTTTTGGAAACTTAGAGGGTGAAGCTGAAAGGGAAGGTGGTGGTTGTGAATGGATTAGTTATGAGTATGATTGTGTGTGTAATGAATGTGTTGGATGTGCCTGGGACGGTGTTGAAGGAGGTGGAAAGAATGGTGAGTGATGTTCTGTGGGATGGGAAGGGAGTTAGGACAGCAAAGGAGGTGATGGAGAATGACTATGAAGGTGGTGGGTTGAAGCTAATCAATTTAGGGGCGAAAAAGAAAGCACTTAGGGTGAAAATGATGGTTAGATGCTTAAGAAAACAAGAGAGCTCATATATGGAAGGTGTTTTTAAGGGCGGCAATTTACAAATGTGGAGGGTGTGGGGAGAGTGTGGTGTGTATGCAAATGAAGAAAGGTGTGGTGAGTGGAGCGTCTGAGTTTTACAAGGAGGTGCTGGGAGCGTGGGGAGACTTTGTGAAATGGGTGCAGTATGAATGTAGGAATGTGAAGCAGGTGTGGGAACAACCGGTGTTTTTAAACCCAAAAATCACATTTGAGGGGAAAACAATCTACAACAGGGTGATTTGGAGAGCGGGGTTTAGAAAGATCAGTGATTTACTCAATGAGTATGTACCAGGGTTGACGAGGGCACAGGTACTGGTAGATGAAGCGAGGGGAAGGGGTGACGGAATATGGTTGGGAACGGGCGGAGAGGATGTTTGGAAAGATCAGGAGGGGGATGCCGAGGGATTGGGTCAGCACGATGGAGAGAGATGCTGTGTTGGATGAGGAAGGGCAGATAGAAATGTATGTGAGTGAGTCTGATGAGTGTGAAAACGAGAGTGATGTATACGTAGATGTTTAAGAGGGGAAGAGGTGAGAGGACCGGCTGGGGAGGAAGGGTGGGGGAGGGTTATGAATGAGACAGATGTAGGGAGGATATGGAGAAATCTGAGAGTGATGTGGAACAGCGCTGAATGTGAGAATTTTGATTTTTTATTAAGCCACAATAGGGTGATCAATAATGTAATAATTAGTAAGTTTGATGTGAATGTGAAGAGAGAGAGTGTGATGTGTGTGGTGTGGGAGAGGAAGCATTTATGCATGAGTTTGTTGAGTGTTGTGAGCTGGAGGGATGCATGCTGAAGATAAAAATAAAACATAATAAGTAGATGCTGGAGAGGTGGGTTTGTTGACAGAATGGAAGGGAGAGAATTGTGGTTGTTTGGGGCGGCTGGCAAAGTGAACGGATGTAATGTTAATTTATTAAATGATGTTTTACGTCATGCAAGGTTTGCTGTCATGCTAAGGAGGAACACAGCCCATTATGAAAAGAGGAAAGCTGAGGTGTGGAGCAGTTTTAGGAGCATAATGGCGAGAGATGTTAATATGTTGTATGGTTGTGTTAGAGAAGAGGAGTTTGTTGGTGGATTTGTAGAGGGAAGGAGGGTAATGTTGGATTTTAGTTAAACAGTACTATACTGTGTGTGGTTTATTTGTATATTTTGTTTGATTTCTTTGATTTGGTGGTGGGAGGGGGGGGGGTCTGTAGGCTGGAAGCCATGCCAAGGCCTACAGGTCACCTCACCATTTCCTGTTTTGTCGACCTGTGTTGTAATCTTTGATTCTGTAGAGTTCGACGGGTTTGTGAAATGTTTTATTTCCCTGTTGGTTTGCTATGCGTGTTGTATTTTGAAAGTTTTTTCTATAGAATAAAAGAGAAAAAGACATTCAGCTTTGTGAAATGCAAATAAGTTGTATTTAGATAACTTTAATTAGATTTGGATTCAAATTAATCAAAATTAATTAATCATTTTAATACATTTTTAAAAAAATGATCTAATTACAATTATTTTAATAAAAATTGTAATTAAATAATTATGTGAAATGCAAATAATTTAAATTTAAATAATTTAATTAGATTTTTCATTACAATTAAAATGAATAATTTTAATTAAAATCAATTTAATTATAATTATTTTGATAAAAAAATGTCATTAAATAATTTTGATAAATGCAAATAAGTTGTACAGTGGTGACCGGCATGGGCACAAGTCCATGAATCCTGGGATGGCTTCCAGCGCTTCACCCGTGCCCCCCGTCCGCAGGTAGTGGTTGTGTAACATTTTGCCAAATCAGTATGCGGCTGGACAAAACCATACCGGATGGGTCGAGGCCCGTGTTAACAACGGCCGCCATCGGTGCTGTGCCCTCGCAGGATACCGATGGAAACTATCAAATCCGCTGCGGCGACCTCAGAGAAACAGGGAACAAGCTGGAAGAGGACGAAGTAATGCATTTCAAGAAATAACAAATTTCAAGCTGAAAGAAGAAGAAGAAGAAGAAGAAGAAGAAGAAGAAGAAGAAGAAACAGGTGGTGTGCGCTGGTTTTGTTTGTGAGACAGGGTTGCGGGACTTTGTTGTGTGTGCAGAGCAGAGAACCAGACCTCACACCATCTGACTGGTGTCAACACACGGGAGAAGATATGCACAACACAACATCACACCGCCATGTGCTTTGGTGCTAATCCTGCAGTCCAAAATATGAAGCACATCTCTCAGACAGGCTTTTATAGGAGGCAGTTCCTCCATTTTGGCTTAAGCACGCAGCAAAGAAAAAAAAGGGAACAGCCGATGGCCACCACCGATTGACCTCTTGAAGGAATGCGACGCCTTTCACTTGACTGACGTTTGCTTTTAGCGGCTCCTGTGGGATGGGGCGGCGGCCGGGGGGGAAAGCGATAGCGGGGAGATTCTGCGGAGATAAACCGCCGTGCCGCCCCCCCCCCCAACCCCCACCCCTCAGACAACAAAGACCATGAGTGATGTTGGTCTGAAAACCAAGAGCCGGGGTCCCTCTTGTTTTGATGTGTGGGCCACCTGGGATGCGGGTCTCCATCAGCACTGGGGCCGAGACGAGAGGAAGGGAAACAGGATTCACACAGGCTCGGTCCGCAGGACAAACAATGTGAGTGACAAGCCCGCTGGAATCCCACCGACGCTCCCCGACAGACGAGGCATTCACTCACGCAGGGGAAACAGGAGGCGTTTAGGTGGCCACAAAGGGCCGCGGAAGAATCGCATGGCATGGTTTCCTCCGTTTCGGAGGGCCGGCTTCTCAGGCCCGGCAGCGGCTGGTTCCCAAAAGCCACTTACACATCGCGCGTACATCGACCAATCTTAAAGGCGCAAGCCTTCATTTGAGCGTAAGCCGAAGGCGTCATCCCCGGCCTGCGGCCAACATACAAAACAGGACTGGAAGCTCGACAGGCCTCCTCACACCAGGACTCACACTCAACAACAACTAAATCTAGTTTCTGACGTCTCCCGCCGCCGTAAAAGGGTTGTTCACGTCTCTGACGGCTGTGAAGGTCGGAGTCAAACACGCCCACGTTTTCAGTTATCACCGTTTGAGGGAGACATAAAATGCTTATTTTACTCCTCGATTCTGTGTGTGAATACACTTCGGTTTCACGTGGCCAAACAAACCTCAGTGTCGGCCTTTAACCAACAGATTCGGCATGTAATATTTGTAACTGATAATCAAATAATAAAAAAGAATTAATTACAAAAGCAGGTGCTTACTGTTGTCTGTACTTACTAATCAGTAGATTTACGCCCATTCGGTCACATAGTGCAGTCTTCTGAGATGTGTGTATCGCACAATGTCACATCGCGATGGCGCAAAATGGGACATTTTTGCAGCCCTAACGAGCAAATGCCTATGCAAGTGTAGGTTACGTGTGTGTATGCTTGTTGACAGAGCAGTGTGCATCTCCACACCACTGTGAGGATGTGAGGCGTGGACCATCTACAGCCTCCATCTCAGGAGCCTGGAGGCCTTCCCTGTGAGGCGTCTCCAGAGGCTCCTCGGCATGACTTGGGAGGACAGAGCGCCACACAGAGGTGTAGGAGTGGGCAGGCAGCTGCAGCGTGGAGTCTACCCTAAACCACCATCAACCCAGGTGGCTTGGGCGTGACACTCACATGCCCAGCCGACAACTCCCACTACTCCCACAGCTACACCTTGGTCAATGCAGTGCCGGTGGGCAGAAGAAGCAGTTCAAAGACCAAATGAAGACCACACTGAAAAGATGCCACATCAGCCCCTCTTCTCTGGAGGAACTCGCCTCCTGCCGCACCACCTGGTGCTCTCACGTCTCACAGGGAGTCAAGTATATGGAAAACCACACAACACCGTGTAGCAAAGCGTGCGAAGAGGCCTGCTCGCCAAGCTACCCCTGCCCCCTCCAGCACCACCTTCACATGCCCGGGCTGCAACCGCAACTGTGCATCCAGGATCGAACTACTCAGCCACCAAAGGACTCACAAATAGGAGAAGACGGTCATCATCGGACCCGACGGACAACCAGCAAGCAAGTGTGTAAGTGCACATGTAGTGGGTAATAAGTTTGCATAAGCTTGTGTATACCATGTATTTTGTAGGGTATCTATCTATCTGTGTGAGTGTGTGTAAGTGTAAGTGTCGGTCATTGAAACCCGTCGTCTCCCCTCTCCTTCCTCCTGCAGCCATAATCAGCATCATTACTCGACTTGACTTGAAACGAGTCAGTAAATGAAATGCAGTAGTAGAGGGATGTGGAGGGATGTGGAGGAATGTGGAGGGATGTGGAGGAATGTGGAGGGATGTGGAGGGATGTGGAGGAATGTGGAGGGATGTGGAGGGATGTGGAGGAATGTGGAGGGATGTGGAGGGATGTGGAGGGATGTGGAGGGATGTATAGGGATGTGGAGGGATGTATAGGGATATGGAGGAATGTGTAGGGATGTGGAGGGATGTGGAGGGATGTATAGGGATGTGGAGGAATGTGGAGGGATGTGGAGGTATGTATAGGGATGTGGAGGAATGTAGAGGGATGTGGAAGGATGTGGAGGGATGTGGAGGGATGTGGAGGGATGTAGAGGGATGTGGAGGGATGTGGAGGGATGTATAGGGATGTGGAGGAATGTAGAGGGATGTGGAAGGATGTGGAGGGATGTAGAGGGATGTAGAGGGATGTGGATGGATGTGGAGGGATGTGGAGGGATGTAGAGGGATGTGGAGGGATGTGGAGGGATGTGGAGGGATGTATAGGGATATGGAGGAATGTGTAGGGATGTGGAGGGATGTGGAGGGATGTATAGGGATGTGGAGGTATGTATAGGGATGTGGAGGAATGTGGAGGGATGTAGAGGGATGTGGAGGGATGTAGAGGGATGTAGAGAGATGTGGAGGGATGTGGAGGGATGTGGATGGATGTGGAGGGATGTAGAGAGATGTGGAGGGATGTAGAGGGATGTGGAGGGATGTGGAGGGATGTATAGGGATGTGGAGGAATGTGGAGGGATGTATAGGGATGTGGAGGAATGTGGAGGGATGTAGAGGGATGTGGAGGGATGTGGAGGGATGTAGAGAGATGTGGACACACCTACCCAATGGTTGAACCACAGGGTTAAAATACACCACAGGGCAAAAGGCAAAAAAACAAAACAAAGAAATCACGGAGCCACACAGACACGTAGTGGATCAGGACTGTGGAGAAGGTGCGGGTGAAGCTGGTGAAGTCGTGCGTGAGGGCGATGCCATCCCCGCGGCAGGCACACACGTCACTGGCAAAACTGTCTTGGCACGCCGCTACAAAGTGCCTTTCCCCGCTTGGCGAGGGCGTCCCTCATTAACCTTTGAGTTTTCTGCTTTTCATCCGCCTTCACACCTCTGCAACAATCCGAGTCTCTGGAAGGGCTGACCTCACGTCTCTGCCCTGCGGAGGGAAACATCACAAAGCTCATTAAAGTTTATTATTGATTACTCATCTCGTAGCTTTAAAGTACCCCAAACTGCACAATTCCCCTCGTCTCAAAAACAAAAACAACAACCACAAAATAATGAAATAATCTGTGAGAAACGCAGATCGCTTCCTGCATCTGTCCTGGTCTCTGTAGAGTGTCGGTGGAGACGCGGTCCGATCAGTTTAATCCTCCAGAGGAAATCACACCAATTATATATATATATAAGTATCAAATAAGCATTAACAGTTAATAATTAACAGTTAATTAACAGTTAACTAATGTGTCTAGAAATCATTTATTAATGCAGTTCATCGCTTACTAATATTAGCTAGTACTATAATTAATAATAGTAATATTATTAATGATACTAATAATAGCAATACTAATAATACATTTAATTTGTACAGTGCTTTTCAAAATACTCAGACACTTTATATAAGTTAAACATAAAAGGAGCACAACAAAATCATGTCACACACACCATTAATCACCCATTCAAAGTAATTCTGAAGAGGTGAGTTGTGATTGATGATGTGAACGTGGACAGATGGGTGCAGTGTCTGATGTGTTTGGGGAGGGGGTTCCAGAGGGAGGGGGCAGCTATGGGGAAGACTCTGTCACCCCAGGTCCGGTGCTTGGTCCTGTGTGGTGGAGACAGGAGGTCCGGTGCTTAGTACTGTGTGGTGGAGACAGGAGGTCTGATGCTGTTCCTGTATGGTGGAGACAGGAGGTCCAGTACTTGGTCCTGGTGTGGTGAAGACAGGAGGTCTGGTGCTGTTCCTGTATGGTGGAGACAGGAGGTCCGGTACTTGGTCCTGTGTGGTGGAGACAGGAGGTCCGGTGCTGTTCCTGTATGGCGGAGACAGGAGGTCCGGTGCTTAGTCCTGTGTGGTGGAGACAGGAGGTCCGGTGGTCCTGTGTGGTGGAGACAGGAGGTCCAGTGCTTGGTCCTGTGTGGTGGAGACAGTAGGTCCAGTGCTTGGTCCTGTGTGGTGGAGAAAGGAGGTCCAGTGCTTGGTCCTGTGTGGTGGAGACAGGAGGTCTGGTGATTGGAGGAGCAAAGGCCGTGGGGAGGAGTATGGTAGTGGAGCAGGTCAGTGAGGTAGGACAGGGCCTGGTTACGAAGGGTTTTGTGAGTGAGGAGAAGGACTGTGAATTGGACCGGTTGTGGGACAGGGAGTCAGCGAAGGTTCTGGGGGACGGGGGTGATGTGGTCACAGGAGTGGATGAGCAGGCAAGCAGCAGAGTTCTGGATGTAGTGGGGTTTGTTTAGGCATTTGAATGATGAGCCATAGCAAATGGTGTTGCCGTAGTTAGCTCTGGATGTGGTGAAGGTGTGGACCAAAGCTTCAGCAGCAGAGAAGGAGCACGATGGGTGTAAACAAGCTGGTTTTTAGGTGCAAGAGGCAGTTCTGGTAATTTGATTGATGTGGTGTTCAAAGGAGAGGTTGCTGTCGATTCCGAGGTTATGGCTGTGTGGGGAGGGGGACGGCGTGGAGTCATCGATGGTGAGGCAGAAGTGAGTGGTTCTGGTAGGTGATTTGGGACCGATGATGATCGTGTCAGATTTATCACAGTTTAGTTTGAGGAAGTGGGCCTGCATGTAGGATTTGATTTCAGTAAGACAGGCGGTCAGGCTGCAGTAAAGTGTAGTGGTGATGGATTTAGTAGAGACGTAGAGCTGGACGTCATCAGCGTAGCAGTGGAAGTGGAGACCATGACGACATATTAACCAGTAAACCCTTAATACATGTCAAGAGACAGTTAGATAATGCTTATTAGGGTCATGGTTTGGGTTAGAATATGCCCATTACTGTATTAATGAATGTTAATAGGGCTAGCTAACTTAGTGCTCATTAGCTCATGTTAACATTGTTGTAAAGCGTTTCCTGAGACTCTAATCTGACACAAATCTGGTTCCATCCCGTCTGACTAATTTGATTTTCTGCCTTCTGCTTTCCAGAGCAGGTGAAACGCGAATGTGATGGAAAGTAGAAGCTACTTCTATTGTCACTCTACATACACACAATGAAATTCCTCCTCTGCGTTTAACCCATGCTGTTGTGTAGGAGCGGCGGGCGGCTGCAGCACCCGGGGACCAACTCCAGCTCTTCTTTCCATTGCCTTGCTCAGGGGCACAGGCAGGAGTATTAACTCTAACACACACGACTCTTGATGGTGGGAGGACATGTAAACCCTGCACAGAAAGGATCCGGGACGGCCGGGGGTTTGAACCCAGGACCTTCTTACTGCGAGGCAAGAGCGCTAACCCCTGAGCTACTGCGCTGCCCCGAAGTGAAGGGTGATAAACGTAACTCCGGGTTGGAGCAGTTAAAACACAAAGGGAAATACGAAGACATGGACGGCTGAAGCCGAGTGACGTCGGGGGACACCGCAACAGAGATGTCGAGTCGCCGCAGGTCAGATGTGAATTCACCGGTTTCCCAGGAGACATCTGTCACGGAGGCCTTCGCCGTTTCAGCTGCTTCATTTGGGACTCGGGAACAACCACACCCCTCCCCGGCGCTGACCGGCTGTTTCAGCCTGGCCGCGTTTCGCTCCCCGAGTTTACAACAACATCATCCAGCGCATTCTTCGTATTCGTGTTTGTTTTCTGAGGAGGGTGTGTTTGTGTGTGTGTTTGTGTGTGTGTGTGTGTGTCCCTGCCCGTTCATCACCCCTCAGGACAACACGGCGTAGGTGATAGTAAGCGATAGCCACGGGTCGGCGACCTCTGCGGCGCGTTACTGCACCAGCAGACCTTCGTCCGTCTTCGACGGCACAACACTTCACGGGACTTTATCAGGGGAGGGCCCAGTGGAGGGAGTCCGGGGTCCAGGGTACGACCCCCCCACCCCCGACCCACCCACCCACCCACCCACCCGGACGGTGAGGGGCCGGGAACACACGGCGTCCTGCGTGGAGCGGTGACTGCCTGTGGAGGGCCCAAAAGTAGGAGTGCAGGGCCCAGATGGATGTCGGGGCAACATCTGTTCCACCTCCGTAGGGGCAGGACCTTATCAGCAGAAACACTGGACCGCAAAAGGGAAAACAACAAGAAGAAGAAGAAGAACAGGGGAAAAAAAGAAAAAGATAAAGCGAGAGCAAGAGGCATTTTTTCAGAGTTTAAGAAAACATACCAGCTTTTGTTTGTCTTGCAAACGAAGGTGGGGCTCCCTGTCGGGCCGAGCATTTGCATTTCAGAAAGCTGACGGAGATCAGAGACTTGTGCGGGATCAGATTCTGGCCGTTGTGTCGGTAGTCCAAAGCACGCGTGTTTTTTTTTACTTAAATATCAATAATGGAAGAAAAAAAAGGAGAAAAAGTCAAGTATCGTCAGGCTATGTATATTTTCTTTATCAGGCTTCCCGATCCACCCCGGTGGAAGTCGTGCGACTCTGAAGGAGGAGAGTCGACGATGGAGGAGGTCCCCGGTGATGGGACGATTTCCCTACACAGATTAAGATATAACTTTGTGCTCGACAGATAAGGAGCAAAATAACCCGGTCATCGGTTATGGCACGAAACGGGTTTGTGCTGTGTCATCACTGGATTACACACACACACACACACACACACACACACACACACACACACACACACACTGGATATAAAAAGTCCACACATCTGTTTGAATGGCAGGTTTTTGTGACGTGAAATCGAGATGAATCACGTCAGAACTTTCT
Organism: Lampris incognitus; assembly: GCF_029633865.1. Taxonomy (NCBI): domain Eukaryota; kingdom Metazoa; phylum Chordata; class Actinopteri; order Lampriformes; family Lampridae; genus Lampris; species Lampris incognitus. Next base: position 148,882,319 of record NC_079211.1, read on the forward strand.
CCCATCTTTTTTTTTTTTTTAATTGCAACCTTTAAAAATAAAGTGAAAAACAATCAAATATTTTAGGGGGGAAAATACAAATTCAAACCCCACAATAACCCGGTTGCACTAAACTAATACTTAGCTGAGGCACATTCTGATTGTGTGGCAGCCCTCGGTCTCTCTGGGTAAGAGTCTATCAGCTCGCCACGTCTTGACTTGCTAGCATTTTCCCACTCTTGCTTCACAGAAAGGTTGCAGATCCGTCAGATTGTGAGGGCAGCTCCTGTGTACGGCCTTCTTCAGGTCACCCCACGGATGTTCTACTGGGTCCAGGTCTGGGCTCCGGCTGGGCCGTCCCAAAACACGGACCTTCTTCTGGTGGAGCCGTTCCTTGGGTGATTTGGGTGTATGCTTTGGGTCGGTGTTGTGCTGAGAGGTGAAATTTCTCTTCCATCTCCACCTTTCTAGCAGACGCGTGAAGGTTTTGCACCGTCATCTACTAGTATCTGGAGCTAATCATGATTCCCGCCTCCACCCTGACTGAAGCCCGGCTCTGGCTGACGAAAGCAGTCCCAAAGCGTGACGCTGCCACCACCACCATGCTTCTCCATGGGTCTGGTGTTCCTTCGGCGATGTGCCAAACATACCTTTTGGAGTTACGGCCAAACAGTTCAACCTTGGTCTACATCAGATCATAACACATCTTTCCACGTGGTTTTGGGAGACTGGAGGTATCTTTCTGCAAAAGTTAGCCGGGCTTGGACGGTTTATGTTTTCGTGTGAAATTCGTCCGTCTTGCCACCTGCTCCCGTGGTCCAGACATGTGAAGAACACAGGAGATGGTTGTCACATGCAGGAACGACCGACTTGTTCCTGCAGCTCCTTTAACGGTGCTACCGTGGGCCTCTTGGCAGCCTCACTGACCAGTTTTCTCCTCGTCCTCTCATCAGTTCTGGAGGGGAGGGGGGGTCCTGTTCTCGGGGACGTCCCTGTTGTGCCATATTTTCTCCACTTGCTGATGATTGCTTGTCTTCCATGGTACAGCTGATGCCTCGGAAATTCTATTGTACCTCTCTCCTGATCGATACCTTTCTACAGTGAGACCCCCCCCCCCCCGTTCATGCTTTGGAAGCTTTGTGGACCGTGGCTTTTGCAGTTGGATGCAACCAAGAAGATGTCAGGAGATCCTACAGGAACAGATGAACTTTATTTGGGGTTCATAACTGACGGCAGGTGTATACTAACTACTATTTAACACGAGTTTAAATGTGATTGGTTAATTCTGGAAACAGCTTATTGTAAGTTTTGTATTCCGCCCCCCCCCCCAAAAATGTATGATTGTTTTTTTACTTTAATTTTATAGGTTGCAATTTAAAAAAAGGAAAAAGTTCTGGCATGATTTATCTTGGTTTCTCCTTTACATCACAAAAACTCACCATTTTAACAGGGGTCTGTAGACTGTAGACTATATATATATATATATATATATATATATATATATATATATATATATAACTTTGTGAAAAGAAACACTCAACAGTAGGGAAAATGCTCAACAAATAAGTAGCAAAAATAATTCAGAGAGTCAAGTAAATTCTTTATTACGGTACAAGCCTGTTTCGTGTCATAAGCAATCATATATATATATATATATATATATATATATATATATATATCCATCCATCCATCCATCCATCCATTATCCAAACTGCGTATGCTGCTCTCGGGTCACAGGGATGCTGCAGCCTATCCCAGCAGTCATTGGGCGGCAGGTGGGGAGACGCCCCGGACAGGCCGCCGGGCCATCACAGGGCCAACACACACAAATAAAGATGATGGTTATTCATCAACACTCGGGGTCGAGTATGACTGTCCTCCCTCCGGGTCCCTCTGGGTCCTCAGGTGGGCGTAGAGGCCGATCCTGGAGCCACATGATGGGAGGACGTCTGTGCGTGACAGCTTTCTACGTGGAGGGGCTGATGCGCCTGCAGCCACCACACGGTCCTTGGCAGGGGGAGGCCAGAGTCTAATGGCTTGGAGAACCAAGACGATTGAGGACCACCCTCTGTTGCTGCCTTCATCCGCCTTCACCGGCAATATGACCTGGAGACACCTTCCACCAGTTCCACCGTTGAGGTCTTTGTTGGCTCATGGTTCATCTGGAACCTCCCTGTTGACCCATCCGCCTTGGGTGACCCCACCAGGAGCCAAGCTCTGGACGGCACAGCTCTTGGGATCATTGCTACATGCAAGCTTCTCCACCTTGGCAAGGTGGGGATCCAGGAGAGGTGATGGTTATTATCGTGATGTGTCTGTGGGATGTGTTGGTTTATATCTAATAAAAACTCAACGTTGTGGCTCTATGGACGGTCATAAGAGGTCCCATCACAACACACCCCTTTTCCTTTCTATGCAGTACGCCGGGACACTTTTAAAACAGACACCAAATAAAATGGTGAGATTCTTTTTAGTCAATCTTCTATTTTTGTGCTCGCTGGAGGTCCTATTGGCAGTCTTGGAGATGGTGTTTGGACATTTTAAAGGTCACTTTGTGCCCCTCTGGTTAATCTGTGAGGGAAGAATGAATACAGACCGACAGGAATGAAATGAGTGAGTGGAGGGAAAGAAAAGGAGGGAGTGAGAAAGAGAGAGAGAGACATGAGACCTCTGAGGTTTGTCTCATTAACGTCATTTCTTCAGTTTAAATATCAATCAGTTTTACACGTGTCACTGCGTATGTTCGTCACCTGTGTGTGTGTGTGTGTCAGTGACGTACGGTGAGGTCAGTAGCTGGGTAGCCAGTGGACGTTCACAAATCCAACTTACACCCTTTTGTGCTCTCAAATGTTTTATAACAATCTGATCCTTCTTCATTCTTCCAACTGCCACAGAATTCTAGAATATTCTGCCCCCCTGGCTGAACTACAGTACTGTATTCATCTCATGTCATCTTCAGCTGCTTCTCCGGGGTCGGGTCGCGGTGGCAAAAAGCTAAGTGGGGCACTCCAGACGTCCCTCTCCTCCCAAGGCGTTCCCAGGCCTGACTAGACATGTAGTCCCCCCAGCGAGTTCTGGGTCTATCCCGGGGTCTCCTCCCAGCTGGCCGTGCCCGGAAAACCTCCAAAGGAAGGCGCCCAGGAGGCATCCTGATCAGATGCCCGAACCACCTCAATTGGCTCCTTTCGATGCGAAGGCGCAGCAGCTCTACTCCGAGCTCCTTCCGGATGTCCGAGCTCCTCACCCTATCTCTAAGGCTGAGCCCAGACACCCTACGGGGGAAACTCATTTCAGCCGCTTGTATCCACGATCTCACCCTTTCGGTCACTACCCAAAGCTCATGATCATAGGTGAGGGTTGGAACCAAGACTGACTGGTAACTTGAGAGCTTTGCCTTCCGGCTCAGCTCCCTCTTCACCACAACGGTCCGGTACAACGTCCACATTACTGCTGATGCTGCACCAATCCACCTGTCAGTCTCCTGCTCCATCCTACCCTCACTCATGAACAAGACCCCGAGATACTTGAACTCCTTCACTTGAGGCAACAACTCATCCCCAACCCAGAGGGAGCAATCCACCATTTTCCGGTAGAGAAAATCTGATCCTTCTTTAAATGAAAACCTAAACAAAAATATTGTCAGAGTATATAATCTTGTTTTACATGGTTTTTGATAGCTGTGAAACGACTAAGTATCACCATTGCCTCCCATCATTACATTACACAGCATTACATCACGAAATCCCAAAAATGCTTCTTTAACTCCATTTTGGCAGACAAACCGTAATACAACAGATAGCTAGCTGCGCTTCGTTGGTTGTGTCGGTGGTCTTCATTGACTTGTATGGACACGAAAGGGGCTCCATTTACCTCACCTTGAATATTCTGCCTAAGAGTGCCGCTTACTGCCAAGATTAGGTCATTTTGAATACGGTTCCATGTTGTGGAAAACACAGGAAAGTTCAAGATGGGCCGCCAACTCCTGGTCTTTCTCCGCAATGAGGTTTAAGAGTGCCACATAGTTTCCCCGGTTTGATGAGCTGGTGCTTTCCTTGTATCCTCTGAACGCTAATTCCTGTTTCCTTAAGTAGCAAGCAGCACGTGTCAAGTCCTTCAGAATCTCAGGATTTTCCCTCACCTTCGCGTTGTGTGCACAGACTTGCTGTTTGTTAGCCTGGTTTAAAGCTAGGTTGATCGGAGTGCAGTTTCCAAAGGTTTTCTATGCTACTTGATGTTGAATGTGTGAACTGGACCGGTCATGCTTGACTAGCGCTGCAGGCAGGTTGTCCAGGTCACAGTAGCCGGCATCTACCCATACACTGTCCCGCTCTCTGGAAAACAGTAAACAAGGGAAGCAGTACAGCCTGCTGGCGGTAGCATCGGAGCCACAGCCACTCTGTCCTTATGTACCACTCCGGCTGCAATGATCGGATGATTTTCTGCCCTTTATGCTGGGGGAGGTCAGGGAGAGCTGGTGTAAGCCTGCCCTGCTTGATGACAAGTCATTTTTGCTGGTAATCCAGTTCATTAGCACTCTAAAGATGTACAATGGTCGACATTACTGATTTCGCTCTAAAGTGTAGCTAAGCTGCTCAAATTCAAATGAGCTAGCTTGCTTTATTGATAGCACAAATATCCTTGACATTGTAGCAATTTTGCACCTTGATGGCTCTGATTGGCTCGTGCTCCCGCCATAAGCGGCGCCTTTCCTCGTCCCTTGATTTTGCCTTAAGCCTAAGCAGTACGCATGCGCAAACTCCGAATTTCACAACGTTAAAGGCCACCCTGAAAAAAGCAGAGCCTACCCTTCCCACTGAAAAAGTAGGCAAGCTTGTGCGCTACACTGCGTTTCGCGCTTAGAAGTTTAAGGACTTAAAAAGGACAAGGACATAAAAATATCATTAAAAATACGTCATAACACAGCATACTTGTAACTAGAGTGAGATTTTGATATGTTGTTATGAATTTGTTGTATGGTTATTTTGATGAGATTATCACACACACACACACCTACCCTGCCTATGTCATTAGTGTGTGTGTGTGTGTGTGTGTGTGTGTGTGTGTGTGTGTGTGTGTGTGTGTGTGTGTGTGTGTTGAGGCCCAACACTTGTCTGCAGTGTTTACTGATACCCCACCACACCTGTGATTAAACAACAACCTTTCCTTTCCTTTGGTAATGTGAAGAAATACTGTTGTTCATTTTGTATTATGCAAAAAAAGCTTTCTGAAATCAAAGTGACACAGAAAGAGAAAATGAGCGAGAGACAGAGAGAGAGAGAGGGAACTGAGATATAAAGGACAAAGAGAAATAGTTGAAGAACATGGGGGAGACAGCATGCAAAAAGGAGAGCCTAAAAACATAGGAAAAAAAAGGGAAAGGAGAGATAAAGGGATGGCATGAGAAAAACAAAATGGAAGTGAATTAATATCTTACAGTTTTTTCTTGATTGTTTAAACACAAAACACAAAAACTGGTAGCACAAAACCCATACCCTTGTGTCGTTTCCAGAGACACACGTAATTTCCCATAACCGCAAACTGTATTCACCTGTTTCCACACGTTTCAACGTTCACACTCTTTCTGCAAAAGCCTACACAAAAGTGGCCAAATAAATCATTCATACATGCTCTCAACTCAAGTCACCACAAGCCAGACTCACCTTTCTCCAGGTGCAAACACTACGCCTCCGAATTGTTAACACACCGATCAGAGGCTGCAGGGTCAACAGGGCCTACAGGCATCGCCACGTGTTTTGGAACAATGGATCCTAACAATGCCAAAGTTGCAAGACAACAGAGGACGAGGACAACATCAACAAAGACAGGTCATCTCAGACGAAATCAGTGCCACCCTTGTTCATCCCCGCTCATATACATGGGAGGACTAAGCTGGACAGCTAGTGCAACCCAACCTGATCTGTTACACAGCTGCATCCACGTTCAGAAGGGAAAACAGGTAAATCTGCCTTGTTACTGTGCTAAATGTGATGTTGTAGAGCAGGGATAGGCAACATGGCCCAGAAAGGACCGGTGTGGGTGCAGGTCTTTGTTCCAACCAAGGAGTTACACACCTCAGTCTACAAATCAAAGTCCTTAGTGAAGACTATTGGTTGACTAATAGAATCAGGTGTGTAACTGCTTGGTTGGAACAAAGACCTGCACCCACACCGGTCCTTTCTGGACCATGTTGCCTGTCCCTGTTGTAGAGTATATAGTAGTAGAGTATAGTAGAATGATTTCGTTGTAAAAGCTAATTATAAAGCACCGGTGGCGCAGTGGTTAGCACGGTTGCCTCACAGCAAGAAGGTCCTGGGTTTGAGCCCCGGGTAGTCTAAACTTGGGGGTCATCCCAGGTCGTCCTCTTGGTGTTTGCGTGTTCTCCCCGTGTCTGCGGTGGTTTTCCTCCGGGTTCTCTGGTTTCCTCCCGCAATCCAAAGACATGTAGGTCAGGTGAATCGGCCGTACTAAATTGTTCCTAGGTGTGAATGTGTCAGGCCTGTGATGGCCTGGTGGCCTGTCCAGAGTGTCTCCACGCCTGCCGCCCAATGACTGCTGGGATAGGCTCCAGCATCCCACGACCCTGATTGGGATAAGCGGCTTGGATAATGGATGGCTGGATAGTAGACAGAACCTCCGCTTTGTTCTCAGTGTAGTTTTTACCACTCTAATGGATGACCATAAGTGAGTAATGGTCAAATTTTATTTTTGCAGAACTGAGAGGCGGTCATTTATTGGAGGTAGCTAGAGACTTCTCACAGCTGAGCGGGAGACTGCCCTAGTCAATAGTGATTGCCCATAATGTCATCAGTTTGAGGGAAATTTTAAACCCAAATAGTTGAAGACCAGGTAGTCTTCCAAGGAACTGACAGCATCAGCATTTCCACCATTGACCGGATCATTCAGAAGAACCATGTTAAGGACAAAGTAGCTGTACCATGTGCCTTTTGACAGGAATTCAAACCAAGTTAAGAACAGCGATTCCAATATGTGCACATCAGGGCGTTTCCAGGATCCGTGGACATTCGGGGCTACGCCTGGACTTTTGCAGGGAGATCCAGGGAATCTCCCCTGGAATTTATTTTTTATTTTTTTTTAAACAAGCTCTTTCTTTTATAAACAAGCTCTATTTTGATGCTTTTTTATACACTCTGGCACCTTATTTACATTCAAAGTACACATCTTAGTCTTTGAAATATTGAAATGTGTACCTCAGAAACTGTCGTTTACTCCTACTCCGGTAGGAATTTTCAAGTACCATGAGAGACACATTACAATGAAGGCGCCACAAGAGTTATATTTTTATATATTTTTCAGGAAGTCAAAATAATGCGATTTCAATATTTTTTATATTGTAGCGAATTCGGGGAGCAAGTACAGGAACTGCCGCGGCGCGAGCGATATGGGTTCGCGTCCCGGCCGCAGCAGTTCCTGTGGTTGCCCCCTGAATTCGCTACAATACTTCACCGTTTTGTGTTGGAAACGTTGCCGTGTAAACGGCCCCTCATTTTACCATCGACGCTTTGCAAGCCAAGGAAGACCAGATCCAAGAGACTCGCAGCACGTCTAGGTGAGACCACACGTGATTGAGTTCACCGAGGCTTGTACAGCGCAACACGCAAAGTCGAAAACCAGGCAGCAGAAGAAGTTCAACCTGCTTACCGCATGCCAGAGGCGTCGGCAGACAACGGACGGCGCCCTCTACAGCGGACAGAGAGACGGACGCCAGACACACGCCGGCGATGTGGACAAGTGGGTGAAGAATCTGCCCGACAGACCACTCACCCAGGCGGAGAAAGACGTCCTTGCTAGGGGCCGAATTTTGCAGTCACGCCGAGGCAGATCCCTCTGGAACGGATCACAGCCACGGAATTGGCGACCCGTAACAACAAGAGGGCGGACCCGGAAGCGGAGCAACTGCGGACGGAAGTTTCAGCCTGCCTCAGCAACGCGAAGGCGCCGCCGTCCAACACCAGCAGAGACTGGAGGAAAGAGCTCGCGACTCTCAGTAAGGACAGTAACATCACCATCTTTCCGACAAAGGCAGACGCACCGTTTTACTAAGCCAGACAGACTATCGTGAGAAACTTATGACGTTACTGTAAACTACTAATAAGACCCGTTAGCCCCTAGCTAACGGGTCTGACCCTTTAGCCGAGCGGTTAGTGACGTCGCCTTGTGGGGCAGTGCACTCCATATCGAATCCCGCACCGGGCAAGAAAATAACCGGTTACATTGGTGGCAGCGGCGGGATCCGGAAGTGGGCAGATCCTCAGAAGTCTCTTCGGAGCGCGGGAAGAACAAAGCGCGAGGGCGCGCTTCCGGGGAGGGTGACGACTGTAAACTACTAATAAGACACGTTAGCCCCTAGCTAACGGGTCTGACCCTTTAGCCGAGCGATTAGTGACGTCGCCTTGTGGTGCAGTACACCCCGTATCGAATCCCGCACCGGGCAAGAAAATAACCGGTTACACTACTTAGCGTCATGAATACTTACGAGCCCCCGAAACGAGATCCAGGCAGTGGTCACAAGAAAAACGTGGTAGTTAGAATAGGACAACGCTATTGACAGAATTTTGTACCACAGATAATACCCTACACCTAGTCTGTATGGTTTACCCAAGACACATAAACAGGTTCTGCCTTTACGGCCTGTTTGTATGATTAACTCAGTGACCTGTAACGTCTCTTAAGTTTCTGGCTTCTGTTCTTAACCCGTTGGTAGACAGTAATGAACATCACATTCAGAACCCTATGGATGTTGTGGATAAGGTGAGGGACATCGTTATGGAGGGGGCTTAAACAACGGTCTCTTATGATGTTAAGTCTCTCTTCACCTGCGTTCCTGTTGATGAAGCAGTGGAGGTAGTCCATGAAATTACAGGTTGACCCCACCTTTAGCAACAGGACCACCCTTAACACTGACCAAGTGTGTCTGCTCCTGAAGCTGTTTCTTCAGTCCATGTACTTCACATATGAGGGGAGGGGGGCAGTACTATAGGCAGAAGCATGGGTGTGCTATGGGTTCCCCAGTCTCACCTGTCGTGGCCAAGTTGTGTATGGAGGAAGTGGAAAAGAGGGCTCTGATGTCCTATCCAGGGACACCACCTAGCCATTGGTTCAGATTTCTGTACGACACCTGGGTTAAAATTAAATCTCAGGACGTACCACATTTCACCGACCGCATTAACTCTGTGGACAACCACATCAGGTTCACCAGGGAGGATGTGGGAAATGACAGGTTAGTCTTCTTAGACTGTGAAATTGCAATTGGTGATGGGGGACATTTGATTGTTGTTGTTTACCTTAAACCAACACATACTGATCAGTACTTAAGGTTTGACTCTCATCATCCACTTGAGCACAAACTAGGAGTTATCAGGACACTGTACGACCGAGTTGACACAGTGGCTGGGGAAGGGGAGAAATCCCACATTAAACAGGCCCTGGTTAAGTGTGGCATTTTCCGCCTCCATTTGATAGCAACGGTCGAGAGAGAGAGAACGACACGCAGCAAAAGGCCCGGGCCGGACCTGAACCCAGGCTGCTGCGGCAAGGATCCAGCCCCATGCAGCATGCACTCCACCAGGCAAGCCACCAGGGTGCCCAAGTGTGGTTATCCTAACTGGGCATTTGTCAAAGCCAGGAAGATGCCTAAACAGTGCACCAGCCAATCGAAGGGAGGAGAAGGACAACAGCTGCCTAAGCGTAAAGCAGTGGTGATTCTGTATGTGGCGGGAGTGTCGGAACAGTCGAGACACATATTTTCCAAACATCATGTCTCAAGTTGTTTTCAAACCCCAAAACACACTGTGCAAGAAATTGGTGCACCCCAAGGATCGGGTCCCCCGGCACAAACAGAGCAATATAGTGTACGCTGTTAAGTGCCGGGAGGATTGCCGTGACTTGTACATTGGGGAAAGCAAACGGATGCTGGCCAAGAGGATGGCACAACACAGGAGAGCTAACACGTCAGGCCAGGACTCCACAGTCTACACCATCTACAGACCAGGACTCCACAGTCTACACCACCTACAGGCCAGTGGCCACTCTTTCAAGGATGAGGATGTGCGCACCCTTGATAGGGAGGAACACTGGTGAACGGGGAGTCAAAGAAGCCATCTATGTTAAGAGGGAACGACCATCCATGAACCGGGGGAGGGGGTTAGAGTACATCTGTCGCCATCTTACAATGCTGTGATAGCAACTATTCCCCAATCCTCTGTGAACAGTACACATGGCCTTTGAAACTCTAGTTAAATGGTCACGCCCACATTTGCACATGACACCGATCGTTGTTTTCAGTCATTATGCCACTGTATTGATTATAAGGGTGGGATACCTGCAGTCAGTTGAGACTGAAGAGGTCAGATGATGATGAAACGTTTCTCCCACTAAACACTTGTGTCCAGATGAACTGATTCAACTTTCTGTAATCATACTGTGCAGAATTTTTGCAGTATGTAGTTTATGGCCTATATCTCTCCAGCCCATCAATACGGTACTGTATGGTAATGTTACAGTAACTGCAGCACACAATCTTTCATTCCACAGTAGTACACTACAGTATTGTATTCATCTCATCTCATCTTCAGCCCCTTCTCCGGGGTCAGGTCGCGGTGGCAGCAAGCTAAGTAGGGCACTCCAGACGTCCCTCTCCCCAGCAACGCCCTCCAGCTCCTCCTGGGGGATCCCAAGGCGTTCCCAGGCCAGATTGGACATGTAGTCCCTCTAGCAAGTTCTGGGTCGACCCCGGGGTCTCCTCCCAGTTGGCCGTGCCCGGTAAACCTCCAAAGGAAGGCGCCCAGGAGGCATCCTGATCAGATGCCTGAACCACCTCAACTGGCTCCTTTCGATGCGAAGGAGCAGTGGCTCTACTCCGAGCTCCCTCCGGATATCCGAGCTCCTCACCCTATCTCTAAGGCTGAGCCCAGACACCCTGCAGAGGAAACTCATTTCAGCCGCTTGTATCCGCCATCTTACCCTTTTGGTCACTACCCAAAGGTCATACTACTGTATTCATAGTACAGTAAAATGTGTGGTTTTTTTTTTTTAATTCTGTAGAGAATCTTTGAGCTGGATGCCATGGCTGACCCACACGAGTACATCTTCATCAACAAGGCAGGCTTCAACCTAACAAAAGGGGGTGCAACATCATTGGTCACTGTGCCATCATACAAGCGCCTACGTGCAGCCATCAGAAATGGTGACGTCTTCCACTGCCATGTCAGAGTGGGTCCATACAACACGGCACAGTAACGTTCTTCAACAGGAAGGGCAGCAAGGGCAACCAGAGCAAGCTCAGTGTGTTGTAGTCTGGGATAACGTGTTTCGATCAGGCTGCTCTGGTTTGCGCCTGGCTCAATGATCACCCCAGGATCACCCTTCTTTTTTTGCCAGCATATTTCCCATTCCTAAACAGGATTGAGGAATTTTTCCTCAGCATGGCGGTGGAGCGTGTATGACTAAACCCCCTACGCACAGCAAAACCTCCTGGAGGCAATAGTGGATGCCTGTGGTGATGTGCCTGTGGAGTCTATCCAGCGTTTTCTAAGGCACACAAGGGCTTTCTTTTTACCACGCTGGCCTGGCAAGAGCAAACATAATGACGATGATGAGGTATTATGGCCTGACCCAGACCTGAGAGATGATGATGAGGGCGCTGCTGTTGAGTAACCTGTACATTTGGAAATGGCACTTTTGTAAATTAGGTATTTAAGTGTGCATGGACTCTTCCTCCCCTGTTTTCAGCGTGACATTTCAAAGATCAGGTTTGTGACCAGAACAGCATCAACAGTAGTATTCCCCAATGTAAGAGGTGTTCATTACAGTGGTGTTTTAAGGTTCTCTCGTCAGGGTGTTCCTGATCCGGATAGTCAGTGCTGCGATGTTACACAGTTCCACATTATTTCTCTGAAAAGCTTTTCCACTTTGGTAGTGGTTTGGACACCTTGTGTGTGTGTGTGTCGTCTGAGGGCAAAGTTTGAATTGGGACTCAGAAGAAGGTGGGAAGATGGCGGCGTGAACTTACGTTTGCAGCGGCCTCACCCAGCACCATCCGTGTAGCGTCTCTGTCAACGTCCCCGTTTGACGGCTGGGAGAGCCGGGTCTGGATCGGCTGGGAGAGCCGGGTCTGGATCGGCTGGGAGAGCCGGGTCTGCTGCGTCCTGTGGGCCCAGGGACCTGCCTGGAGCTGTACCCGAAGAGGAGACACCGAGGGGGGTCTGACAGGACATGGAAGCGGGGCAGGCCAAGCTAACCGCTAGCCCACGCAGACCGGCAGCTCCGCCGACAGTCGTGCTGGCTGGCCTTCGTTCTCCTGGACAGTGTTGTGTTGGTGCAGTAGTAGTCTGACATATGTTTCGGATGTGCGTTTTTGTCTTTGTGTTGCACTGCTGTGGGCTGGGAGAACCGACAAATGTTCCTGATCCCCGAGAAGGTAAACGTTTGTACTGTTGGGCGTGAGTTCTTGGAGCCGTGTGTTGAGATTTGAGAAAACGGGGGAGTTGTTCCAGGAATTGTGTCTCAGCGACCGAGGAAAACCGTCACAGAAATCAACACACAACTTCTCTTTTGAAAACTTTAATTGGCATTATGGACAGAACTCTTGATTGGCGTAAAGAGACAAAACAAAAGAGCAACAGACCACCAGGAACACACGTGTGTGTCTGTTCCTGGTGTGTAAGCACATGACACCATGATATGCAACACAGCTAACACATGTAGGTCCCCATACAGCCGAGCGCGCCATGGTTCGGTCACGTGACCTGAATGAAGCCACGCCCCCAGGTTACCCACAGACCGACGCTGCACATGACGCGTCAGTACAACATGTGATAAGGTCTTTTAAAAAATCAACACAATTAAAAAAAATCAGACGCGTACTTTAAAAAAAACGAAAGTGAACCCCCACACCCCTACACCCCCCACCCCCGGCTCTGGTGTTGTGTGCAGGAGCTGGATCTGATTTTCATTTGCGACCACATCAGGCATGAAACCCAGACACACACCTGTGGCACAAACACAGCACAATATGAAACAAAGTCTCACACACAAAATGTCCACATACAACTTTGTAGCAGCTTCCAAAACACAGCCGACATTTTGTCACATCACTAAAGACTCGAGTAAGAATGGTGAAGTTTAGGTACGAGGTCACACAAGGTTCGGTTCGGGGTTACGGGGTTAAGTTCGGGTTCGGCGAGTGAGAGATGTGCGTTTCCAACGCCATGCGATTTGTACATCACGTGGGCCGCTTGTTTCCGGTTTAGCATCGCTGGAACGACCGGGATTTCACTCCCAACTAAAACGACCACAGGCGGTCAAAATGACCGCCGGCTTTTAAACTCTACATTGCGTCAAGATAAACACCCAATGAAGATAAAGTAACGTGCATGGATAAGTAGACACGTTGGTCCTTGACGTGAGGGTGGGGGTGGGGCCTTTAGTCGACTGGTTAACGTTGTTGCTTGCGGAGCGGGAGACACGGGTTCGCGTCCCGGTTGTGGAGGTACCCGGGCTGCCCCCTGAATTCGCTACAATATGAATGCGTTGCATATGTTAGTACGTCTGTTAAGAAACTAACTGACACCAGAATTACAATTTTAACAACTATAATACTATTTCTTCTTTTTTATCATAATTACATGTATTATTACTTTATTAATTTATTTGATAAATTAATTTATGAATTTATTACTTTTATTTCTACTTTATTTAATAAATCACTTAATTTAATGTATTTTATAATTTTATTATTCTAACTATAATACTATTTTTAGACAATTGAACCGTCAGAGAGACATAGTCGAACTTGAATAGCAAAGCAAAAGGGAAAACACACTGCTATTCTAACAAAGGTAACAAGGCCCATAAAAGGTGAAATGTCAAAACAAAACAATAGAAAATAACTATTGAAACAGTCCTAGACAACGAGCGGCACTTAAAACTACTTGAACGACCGTGGGCAGTCCTTTCGACCGCCGCAGTTTTTAAACTCTATATTCTGTCAAGATAAATACCCAGTTGACATATTAATGCAGTACATATGTTAGTATGTCTGTTTTGAAACTAACTGGCACCAAAATTAACAGTTTAACAACTTTAATACTATTTTCCAAACTATTTAAAATGGCCGCTGTCCAACGCCTGTAAATGCTGCAGCGCGTCGGTGGTTGTCATGGTGCGTCTGAAACGGCGTCTGTAACCAGACGTGTTGGAAATGATCAAAAGTTTAGACTATTTGTGTCCACTGGAGGGCGCTAGTGGGTAGGACAGAGCAGTGAACTTCACGAAGGAAACGATGCGACCAACCAACACGCCTAATGAATAGTGGCATGACGCGCGCGATCACGCGCAAATTACCAGCCGTCATTTTGACCGTCTACGGTCGTTTTGGGTAGATTTTGTCACCACTTCTTTGTGCAATTGATCTAAAACTCATTTTAATGTAAATATGTAACATTCTAGGAGCATTCAGGGAGCAGCAGGTCTGTATCTTTTTTCCACCAAGTTATTAAACTGAAGATGCGAAGCGGTCAACGTGACCACCTGGTGCTGAAGAAACACGAGTCGCTGTGAGCAGCCGCACATCTGCAGTTTTAACAGTACTGACTGATGAAACGGGTTACATGTAGTACTGGCCGATGAAACGGGCTACATGTAGTACTGACTGATGAAACGGGCTACATGTAGTACTGACTGATGAAACGGGCTACATGTAGTACTGACTGATGAAACGGGCTACATGTAGTACTGACTGATGAAGCGGGTTACATGTAGTACTGACTGATGAAGCGGGTTACATGTAGTACTGACTGATGAAACGGGCTACATGTAGTACTGACTGATGAAACGGGCTACATGTAGTACTGACTGATGAAGCGGGTTACATGTAGTACTGACTGATGAAGCGGGCTACATGTAGTACTGACTGATGAAACGGGTTACATGTAGTACAGGCCGATGAAACGGGCTACATGTAGTACTGACTGATGAAACGGGCTACATGTAGTACTGACTGATGAAACGGGTTACATGTAGTACTGACCGATGAAGCGGGTTACATGTAGTACTGGCCGATGAAACGGGCTACATGTAGTACTGACTGATGAAACGGGTTACATGTAGTACTGACTGATGAAGCGGGTTACATGTAGTACTGACTGATGAAACGGGCTACATGTAGTACTGACTGATGAAGCGGGCTACATGTAGTACTGACTGATGAAACGGGTTACATGTAGTACTGACTGATGAAGCGGGCTACATGTAGTACTGACTGATGAAACGGGCTACAAGTAGCATGGTCATGCATTTGTATGTATTCATATGTAAGACGTTGATATGTGCATGTGTGTCTGACATCAGTCACACAGTACTACATGTCACACAGTACTACATGTCACACAGTACTACACGTCACACAATACTAGACATGTCACACAGTACTACACATGTCACACAGTACTACACGTCACACAGCACTACACATGTCACACAGTACTACACATGTCACACAGTACTACATGTCACACAGTACTACACGTCACACAGTACTACACGTCACACAGTACTACACGTCACACAGCACTACACATGTCACACAGTACTACACGTCACACAGTACTACACATTT